>NC_056731.1:920001295-920166295 GCF_019279795.1 Protopterus annectens
TTCCAGGTTCAGAGCTTTAGGGAAGCTTGGTCAACAGGCTCAAAGGGTGGCAGTGTAAGCTTCTCCAGCACATAGTTGAGATCCCAAGGAGGAGGGGTAGCTTTCCAGGGGGGGGGGGGTCTGAGATGTAGGACCCCTTTGAGGAAGAGCTTCGAAGGGAGCCTGGATGCCAAGGGGGGATCCATGGGTAGGCATCCCGAGATAGCAGACAGGTGTGCCTTAACAGATGAGTAGGCCAAGCCGGTCTGAAGTAACTCACACAAATAAGACAGCACTAGGGGAATGTCACTAGTAAGTGTATTCAGCTGCTTATTTTGACACCAAGAAATGAACCTTTTCCATTCAGACAGGTAAGATTTTCTAATGTTAGGTTTCCTGGCCTCCTGCAGGACATTGAGCACATCTTCATTGTAAAGGTGTCTGTATGGGATCAGAAACCTGTCCCACAGGGTCAGGTGTAGCAGCTGCCACTTTGGGTGGATTAGAGATCCTTTGTGCTGTGTGAGAAGGTCCACTCTGTGGGGTAACTTGTGCTGATTGCCCTTGCACAACTGAAGGAGTAAGGGGAACCAATGCTGTCGGGGCCAGTAGGAAGTCATCAACAAGATTTTCGGACTGTCCTGCTGAATCCGTAGCAGGACCCTCTGAATGATGGGGAAGGGGGGATACATAAAGGTATTTTCCCTTCCATGAGATAGTGAAGGCATCTGTTGTCAGTGCCTGTGGGTCTGGTGTCCTGCTACAGTATCCAGGAAGTTGCCTGTTGTTGGCGGAGGCAAACAGGTCTGTTTGCGGTGTACCCCATCTGTGGACCATGTCCAGGAAGATATCCCTGTGGAACATCCAATCATGATTGTTTGTGCTGGTTCTGCTCAAATATCTGCTTGGGAGTTGTGGAGAGAGGGGATGTATGCTGCTTTCAGGGTAATTCCCTGGGAAGTGGCTACTTCCCACACTAGAATGGCAAGTTTGCAGAGTAGGTAGGACTTGGTACGTTCTTGTTTGTTAATATACCACAGGACTGAGGTGTTGTCTGTGTATATCAAGAGGGATCCCTTCTGCAGGAAAGGAGTGAATGTCTGAAGGGCTAGGAGAATTGCCCTCATTTCTCTGTATTCTGTTTTCAGCCTGCATGTCCACAGGCCTTGAACTTTTCAATGGCCGAGAGTGGCCCCCCCACCCCAAGTCTGAGGCGTACATATGCATGACCTAAGAAGGCTGAGGTGGTTTGAGGGGGGAGTCCTGGATTGAGATTCACCTGGCCCAGCCACCATAATATCTCCTGTTTTAGGCATGGAAGCAAAGGCACAATGTGTTCCAGTGGGTGGTTGTGTTGTTTCCAGACAGAGCATAGATAGCACTGTAGTTTTCTCATGTGTAACCAAGCTAGGGGTAGCATGGGAATGGTGGCTGCCATGTAACCTAGCAGCTTGAGGTACTGCCTTGCAGTCAGATGAGGGAAGAGTAGAACCCCTTGCAGATGCTCTGTAAGAGAACTCACCTTTGCTGGTGGAAGGTACGCCTCCATCAATTCTGCATGGATTTTGCACCCTAAGAAGACAATGTCTTGGGTTGGTTTGAGGTTGGACTTTGGAAAGTTTATCTGGAACCCAAGAGCTTGTAGGAAAGACACCACAAACTGGATATGGGTTAGTAGTTTTTTTTTTTTTTTTGGGGGGGGGGGGGTGGCAGCCTGTAAAAGCATGTTGTCCAGGTATGGGAATATTTTGTATCTCTTTTGTCCTGCAAAAGGTCATTACTGGAGCCAGGCATTTGGTGAAGACTTTGGGTGCAGCTGAAATTCCAAAAGGCAAGGCAGAGAACTGCCAATGTGAGGAGCCCACTAAGAATCTTAAGTATTTTCTGTGTGTGGATCTTACGGGAATGTGCAAGTAGGCATCCTTGATGTCTAGTGTAGCTAGGAAGCCTTTGCACATAATAAGAGGGAATAGAGTTGGCAGGGTCAGCGTTTTGAAAGTTGGCACCTTTAAGAAGGGATTGAGCCTTGGAATGTCTAGGATGGGTCTCCATGGCCCTTCCTTTCTGGGAACTCAGAAAATCCTTGAGTAGAACCCTTTTCCAAATTGGTAGGGAGGTATTCTTTCTATAGTGCCCTGGTTTAAAAGAGACTGTGGTACTGGCAGCAGGAGGAGCAGTTGGTGAGCAGGAGGTTGTGGCTTGCCTAGGCTTACTGGAGAGGTTATCCATGAAAGGAAGTAACCATCTTGGAGGATGGAGAGGACCCACTTGCATGAAGTGACCAGATTCCACAGAGGAAGGCAATGGGAAAGGCAAGCAGACAGGTCTATATTATCACAGCTAAGATTTCAATAGTCTGACACCATTTGGGTGGCACCAAATGTTTGAATATTGAAAACTTTGCAAGTGTGAACAGAGACTGCCATTGGGAATTCTTCCTTTAACTTCAATGTAGTTCGATCTCGGAGTTGGTATATTTAAGTAGTGGGAGTGTGGGGTGCAGGGGGCTTGCCTTCCTGCATAAACCCTTAATGACAGGTTTCCTGTTTTTTTTTTTTTTTTTTTTTTTAAGGATTCAAACTTTTCAAACTTTGAACATATGATGTCGACCATATCGTATTGGGAGATTGAAAGTTTTGTTCCGATAATATAGACCCCAAGCAGACAGTGGGATGGAGGGAGGTGGTGGAGGAGGCAGAAGTGGCAGGTAGTAAGACACTACCTGCCCTGTCCTGAAAGGACGTCCTTTGACTAGAGGAGGAAGGTGCTCTAGCTGAAGGATTTTTCTTTCTTGCTTGCCTGTGTCTAGTAGGAGGAGCAGGATTGGAGTGTTTACTGATTAACTGTGTTTTCACAGGATAGTTCCTGTAAAATTTAGGCACATGAGAAACTAGTAGATGTTTAAGATCCTGCATATCTTTTCCTTTTTGTTTCAGGGATTTGAAAAGATCTGCTACTTTTGAGCCAAATAAGGCAGCATTGTTAAGTGGTGCATCATTGAGCTTAGCTCTAAAATAATCTGGCAGGGGTTGCAACGGCAGCCAGTAGCATCTGTGAAGTGCAGAGGCTGAAACTGCTGACCTTGCTGAGGATTCTGCAGCACTGTAGCTACATTTAATTGAGTAGGTTTTGAAATATATATATAAAAAAGTAGTCTTTATATTTGTATTTATATATTATATATATATAATATTGTATTGACAGCATTGAGTAAATGTTTTCTGATAGATTTTATAATACAACTGGGTTTAGGTAATAGTGCATCAGTTTTTGTAGTTTCTGTATGTTTTAGTTGATAGGTATACCTTTTTGGTTTGTATGTCTTTAAGAAGATGTTGATGGTTTTAGGTTTATTGAATTTAATTAATTGAATTATTGTTTAATTTTTGCGCCTTTTCTTATATAAAAAGAGAAGTGTTGTACAATGTTTTTTATTCTGAGGAAGGCTGTCGTATTGAGAGCCGAAAAGCGCTTCAATAAATCTGTTTAACTACTTGTTCATCTCCTGGTGTTCCTGTGTCGACTACTGAGGATTCTTTTTGTTTTTTACATTTAATTGAGTGTCTGGTGACTTGGGACATAAGGGCCAGTACAGAAGACAAAGCTGATTTGGCTGAGGAGTCTGGAATGTCTGCCAACAGTTTGGTGGCAGAGTCTAGAAGAGACAGGGTGTACTTTGCCATATGAGTCTGGTTATTAGTAGCTCTAAATGCCAAAGTGGAAGAGGTGTAAATCTTTGTGCCTAGCCTTTCCACAGTTTTGCTGTCTTTGTCAGCAGGAAGAATGGTGGTGGTAGGCAAAAGTTTGGATGCTTTGTCTGTGGAGATAGAAATGGTAGCTGGATCTGCAGGAGGGCACTAAATCAAGTGCTTAGCTGAATCTGAGACTTTATACAGCCTATCTGCTCTACGAGGAGCAGGAGGTTGTGAGCCCGGACTGAGAGATGCAGAGGAAAAGCCATCTAAAAAGCCAGGCAGTATGGAAGGAATGGCCGAAGCGCTTGGTGTTTCTTTCTGAATGAGGTCATAGCACCTGTTTTGTATTTCAGACACGTCTGTGGATTCCCATTTGAAGTGTTCCTTCATTTTAAAAATAGTTTCAGAGAAGGTCAAGTCTTCAGCAGGGGAATCTGGGTCTACAGATTCTTCCTCTGGGGATCTATATCCCAAGGGAGAAGAGAGTTGCGAATTATAACAGAGGGAATCAGCTGAGCAGATGTCCTCTTCCCTAGTAACTGTCTCTTCAGGTTGAGGCCTAGGACTAAGGAGAGGAGGAGAAGGTGCAGGAGCAGAAGCAGCTGATGTAGGCCTCAGAGCCATGAAAGCTGAGAAGAGGCTTTGGATAAGCTAACGGCCTACCAGTCAGGAATACTTTCTGCTGGCTGAGAGACATGCTTCCTTTTTTCTCTCCTCGAGTCCTAACGGGCGTCTGTTTATGAGTGGGCATCAAAGTCTGAGGCAGGGAAAGTACAGTTTTGTACCTACCATAAATGTAGATGTCCGATAGATATGCAACTGCAGTCCTTACATATGGGTTTGTCCTGCCTCAGGCAGCCCTCGGTCGGCCGGATTCCAAAGTCTGGGTCCGGCGTCGGCTGATGTCACCTCCTCCCCGACGTCAGAGCAGCTGGGGTATAAAAGCATCAGCCGACGCCATCTTCCTCAGTGTTTCTTGCCCCAGATGCTAGGTGCCCTCCAAGGAAGGCTAAATTTAGAACTGGATAAAATTTCCAGACATACACAATAGCAATAAACAGATACACCATAACAGATATCCCCAGCTAAGTATAAAAGGAGGGAAGTGGACCCAATACACAGAGGGGTAGGAGGGAGGGAAAACCTGACTGCAGTTGCATATCTATCGGACATCTACATTTATGGTAGGTACAAAACTGTACTATGTCCTTCAAGAATGCAACTGCAGTCCTTACATATGGGTTGAATACCATAGCCAAGTTGGGGGTGGTAGGCTCTAAGATAAGGATGGTGTAGCTAAAATGCCCTGCAGGACTGCCGAAGCAAAGCCTGCTCGGGATCTGGAATATAAAGGCAGGTTGTAGTGCTTGGAAAATGTATGCACGGAGCTCCATGTAGCAGCTTCTAGAATGTCCTTTGTAGCCACCCCTCTTAGGAAGGCTGTGGAGATGGCTGTCGCTCTGGTGGAGTGTGGCCTGATATTGGCTGGCACACCCTTTCCATGGAAAGAATAACAGAATCTGATGCAATGTCCAATCCATTTTGAAATTGTTTGTTTGGAAATTGCCTTTCCTTGCACTCCAGGAGCGTATGCTACAAATAGTTGGTCAGACTTTCTGCTGGCCTTTGTTCTGTCCAAGTAGTAGCGTAGTTGTCTGTGAATGTCCAAAGTGTGCAGCAGCTTTTCCCCTTTACTTTGAGGATTGGGGAAGAAAGTAGGCAGGTGAATTGCTTGATTTAGAGACACCCTGGATATCACTTTTGGCATAAAAGAAGGATTGGTTCTTAAAGAAACCCTGTCCTGATGAAAAATGAGGAATGGAGGTACTGCCATGAAGGCCTGTATCTCCGAAACTCTTCTTGCTGAGAAATTGCAATTCTGAAGATGCTGCTGGTTCAAAAGGAGGAAGAGTTAATTTTTCCAACACGAAATTGAGGTCCCATGCAGGCACTGGTGGTTTTCTGGGAGGTTTGATATTCTTTATCCCTCTTAGAAATTGTCTTAGCAAAGGAAAACACAGGTGGATCAGTGTTGTATTTTGCTGAAATTGCTGAAGCGTGTATTTTTATGGAAGAATAGGAAAGTCCATTATGCAGCATGTCTGCCAAGAATTCCAGTATCTGTGAGATGCTCATTACTGATGCATCCCGTCCCTTGTTGGTATTCCAGATGTTGAATCTCTTCCATTTGGCTGAATAAGTCTTTCTGGTGGAAGGTCTGCGTGCTTCCAATAATATCTGTTGAACTTCCTTGGAGAGAGAGATATATGGGGAGAAATCATGGGACCCTCCAAGCTGTCAGCTGCAGAGTTTGCAGGTTGGGATGAACCGTCCTGTAATTGTGCTGAGTCAAGAGTGGAGGCCATTGAGGCAGGAGCCACGGCTTGGTGCCAATTATGCTCCTTAGTAATGGATACCAGTGCTGTCTTGGCCAATTTGGAGCTATTAAGATGCCTTTTGGTTGCTCTGCTTTGATCTTCAGTAACACCTTGGTCATTAATGGTAGAAGTGGGAATGCATAGATTGTTAGGGAGTTCCAGCTGAATGAGAGAGCATCTATTCTCCAGGCTTGTGGATGGTGTGTCCTCGAGCAGAACTTTTTCAGATGATGATTGAGGTGGGAGGCAAAGAGATCTATGTCCGGCCTTCCCCATGCACGAGTTATTTGTGCAAAAATGTCTGGATGCAACATCCATTCGTGCGGATCCAGGATGTTTCTGCTTAGACTGTCCGCCAGAACATTGTCCCTGCCCGGAACAAACTGGGATTGCAGCTGTATGTTCAGTTTCAGGGACTTTTCCCAAAGAGTCATTGTTAGTCTGCAAAGGGGGTATATGAATGAGTACCTCCCTGCTTGTTTATGTACCACATAACAGTGGTGTTGTCTCTGTCTTTATTAGTAGATGACCTTGTTGAAGATATTTTCCGAAGGCCTTGATTGCGTGCATTACTGCTAACATCTCTTTTTGATTGATGTGTAGATGTACTTCCTGGGGAGTCCATTGCCCTTGAATACATCTGCCCTCCATGTACGCCCCCCATCCATGGTCTGAGGCGTCTGTTGTAATGGTTTGGCTTGTTTGAGGTTTGTTGAAAGGCATAGCTTTGTTTAACTGGCTTGCTTGGGCCCACCACAGAAATTCCCTTTGTAGACATGGGATGAGCGGGATAATTGCTTCTAAGTTGTGGCTGTGTTGAGACCATAAACTTTTTAGGTACCATTGTAGTTTTCTCATGTGTAGTCTTGCCAGTGGAATCAGTAGAATGCAAGATGCCATGAAACCCAGGGCCTGCAGGATTTTCCTTGCAGTCATCTGGGTGAGCTTTGCTAGGCTTTTGAAGTAATGTGGTAATTGTTCTTGCTTCTCTTCTGTGAGGTAAGCCATTTGTGATTCTGTGTCTAGTTTGGCTCCTAGAAAAATTATTTGTTGGGATGGCAGTAGTCTTGATTTTTGCAAGTTGGCTGTGTATCCCAAAGCCTGAAGTAAGTGAATGACATAATTCAAGTTTTTTGTCAAGGCTTGCTTGCTGTCCGCTTGTATAAGGCAGTCGTCCAGGTAAGGGTATATTTGTATCCCCTGGAGTCTGCAGTGTGCAATTACTGATGCCAGGCATTTCGTGAATACTCTGGGCACAGTAGATAAGCCAAAAGGCAATGCTGAGAATTGATAATACTCTGACCCTTCATGAAATCTGAGGTATCTTCTGCAACTGTGTCTGATTGGGACATGCAGGTATGCCTCCTTGAGGTCCAGAGTAACCAGCCAAGACCCCTTGCCCAGCATGGGAAGGAGTTGCTGTAGCGTCAGCATTTTGAATTTTGGTACAATGAGAAAAGTGTTTAGAGCGGACAAGTCCAGTATAGGTCTCCACTGCTTTTCTTTTCTTGAACAAGGAACAGTCTTGAGTAAAATCCCTGGCCTTGTTCCTGAGGAGGAACCTTTTCTATTGCATTGATTTGTCTCAGCTTTGAAACTTGTTCGAATGCCTCTGCCCTTTGATTTTGTGGCAGGTTTGGCATGCCTTGTCTTGTTGGTAAAGTATGGAAGTGGAACCTGTAGCCTTGGTCTATTATGTCCAGAATCCATTTGTCCTTTGTTAAAATGTGCCAATTTTTTGAAAATAAGGATAATTTTCCGCCTAAAGGTGCTTCTCTTTGAGCCTTGGTCGGCGATGTCAAAGTCAAGTCATTGTGATTGTCCCTGTGGAGCAGGGGTAGTCCCTGTGCTACCTCTCTGATTAGTCGGTTGAATTGGCGTCCCCTGTAGGAGCCTCTGTATTGCCCTCTTCCTCGGGCACGCCTGTTTTTTCCCCTTTGAAACTTGTCAGTGTCCGGAAAGGACCAGTTCTTAGAAGGCCAATTCATGCTGAACCTAGGTGGCTGAACCTGGAGGAAATCCTTGACTGTTTGCACTGATTTAGCCTTTTCTTCAATTGATTTCAATACATCCTGAGCATTAGCACCAAATAGCTTGTGTTTTTCCAGAGGTGCATCTAGAAGCTTTGCTTTAACATGATCTGGCAATGCCTGTTCTTTCAACCATGCATGTCTACGTATGACAGCCCCTGTCATAGCTGCCCTACATGAAGCTTCCAATGCATCATAACCACACTGAAGAAAATGATTGCTAACCTGCTGTGTGTTATGGACCAAATCCTATCCTGCAAGGCCTTTCTATCTAAAGGCTCAGGAGAGGCTAACTTTTTCTGTAAATCATCCATCAAGAAATCCTGATACTGAAACATATGAAAAAGGCAATTAAGGGCCCTCATGGCAAGGGTGGTGGAGGAATAAACTTTTTTGCCCCACCTCTCCAAGGACCTAGCTTCCCTGCCTGAGGGCAAAGGATTTTTGGCCGTGGATGTGGCCACCCCTTTGGGCCCCTGGGAAATTGTTTCTAGATCAACAGAATGGGCCTTAAAGAAATGTTTGTGAATTTCCGGAACCCTGTAGTATCTGTCTGGCTTGACAGGAGCAGGGGGGAGAGAATCAGGAGAAGCACTCGAATCTGAGTACACATCATCCAGTACATCTAACACTGGAGGGATAGCTAAAGGCCTATGTTGGGGAAGCTTAAGGAAGGCACAAAGCCGTTTCCTGGAGAATTCCTGACCTTGCCACTGAAAATGCTCTCTCATGGAATGGAGAATTTCCCCAAAAGAAATATCCTCAGGAGGAGAGGCAGAGGGAATAGATTCCTCCGCATCAGAATCCTCGTAGGCCTGGAAGGACTCTTCCTGGGTATCTGAGTGATCAGAGTCACCAGGCTTCATCTGAAGAAAGGGTGTCTGTATGCTCAACCCTGGGCCTTTTGTCAGAAGGTGGCTGAGAACCTCTGTCAGGATGGGCCTGGGAGCCTCTGATTAAAGAAATTAAATCTGCAGCTAAAGTCATGATTTGTTTATCAGTAGTGGGCTGAGGCAAAGCTTTAGGAGGGTGAGACTTAGCCTGGCTAGCAGCCTTAGCACGTGTGTAGGCCTTGACAGACATAGACATAGGGGGCATATCTGCCCCACGTGCTGGAGTAACCTTGTCCACCGGTATGGTCTCAGGCAAATCTTGGGCTTCAGTTTCTGGAGGAAAATCAATAACCGGCAACGGCTCCGGAGTGATCGGTAAATCTGTGTCGTCGGTCCGGGGCAGTGGAACAACCGCCTCAGAAGAGACCGATGCACTCTCGGTAGTTTTTGGCGTGGTGTCGGTGGAAGTCGAGGGGCCGAGAATGCCGGTCCCGGTCCTTCCGTTTTTTGGAAATATGAGGAGTCGGTTGTTCCGACGGCATGGTATAAGAGTATTTATCGCCAAAAAAAGTCTTCAGCAAACTCTGCCCGGCGCCTGAGTGTGTGCTTACTGAAGCAAGCACAGGCAGCACAGGCCGAGACGTCGTGGTCTGGGCCAAGGCAGGGAAGGCAGTAAGAATGGAAGTCCTTATGAGGTATTTGTTTACCACAAGACAAACCGTTATTAACTTTTTCATTTTTTTCTGACATCGGCTGAGGCAAGAAAAAGATCCCCAACGGGGTACTTAGCTTTCTGATGACTTCGGATACGTAAAACACAGGAGCTGACTGACCGGCACTTGAGAACTGCTTCTGCTACGGGCACCGCGCGGCAAGAAAGACTGAGGAAGATGGCGTCGGCTGATGCTTTTATATCCCAGCCGCTCTGACGTTGGGGAGGAGGCGACATCAGCCGACGCCGGACCCAGACTTTGGAATACGGCCGACCGAGGGCTGCCTGAGGCAGGACAACCCATATGTAAGGACTGCAGTTGCATTCTTGAAGGACATTTGGAAGGTTCCCCTTAACACACTGGTCCCCCCCCCCCCGGCGTCCGAAATGGTTGTCAGAATAGCCTCTGCGGATGTGCTCTCGCTCACCGGTAGTACAGCTTCCTCAGAGGTACCCGTGACATCTGGTGTGGCGGATCCAGGTCCAGATCCCAAGGCCAGGCCAATATCGTCCACAGGCCTTCTTTTCTGGTGGTTCAGAGGCGACACCCGATGAGCCCTCCATATGCAAAGCAAGTTCTTTTAGATGTTGGTTCTCCAAGTACAAATTGAGCACATGCAAATGACTGTGCAATGTTTTTGGAATGAATGCCTGGCAAATAGGGCAGGCCTTATAATCGTGCGACCATCTGAGACAGAACAAACACTTATTGTGGGTGTCTTTATGAGGGATCTGATGGCCACACTGACATTTACCCTTTCTGGATGACATGAAAAGTAATACAAAAGGAAGAACTGAAACTGTCCCCAACAGGGTACCTAGCTTCAAACTTGAATAGGCTGTCAGTGAAAGGAGGAACACCTGGTGTACGATCAGCGGCTGGAAACAAACAGATGCTATTTAGCTGCTTACAGGCACATTTGAGGAGTTGAAAGTGAAACTGGCCATGTATGAAATGAAAATAGATTAATTACAAGGGTCACAGCTAGACCACAAGGACAGAACTTAACGGGAAAAAAAAAAAGCCTGAGTGACATTCCTGAAACTGTGGATGGGAGAGACTGCCTGAGGTCAAGTCAAGAGTCTCCTGTCATTTTGGACACAAGTTCCTAAAGCAGAAATCAAGCTGGAATAAGCAAACAGGACAGCTTGGCAGCCAGGAAGAAGAGGGAGAAGGCTCACAAGCCAGACTCTAGTTCACTTTGAAACTTATGTATAAAAAGTGCAGTTATTGTCAATCTTGTGAAAGCCCAAGAGTAATTTGTTTTGTAGTGAAGCAAAGGTCTGTGTACACCAGAACTATTCAGGGATGAGCAGAAAGAAAAGTGCCACTTTTCAAGCTACAATTAAAAGCTGCAGAGGCAAAGGAATTAAATTTAAGTTAGTCCGTTCAGCAGTGATGCAAATCATCTTCCAAAGAGTTATAAAATCATTTGTGGATCAGAAGGAAGCCATGTGGGTATAAGATAATATGCTGGCAAAGAGAAGCCACTCATCACAGCCCTTTCTGTTATTTAAAAAGTGTATGGCCTTACAGGAACATGCCTGCCTGAGGAAGCCCAAAGAGGTAGGAGACTAGGTAATGGCAATGCTAGATGATTTTTTCAACGTCTGGTGCTGCTAAGTATAAATGATACATAATGCAGTTTATGCTGGCAAGAAAAGAGGGGAATGGGGTATTTACATATTCACTTATTCAATATCTTTACTGAATTCTGTATGGTACAAAGAAATATGGGAGATGGGGCAGTGAAACTGATGAGAGGGGAACAATTATTCAGAAAAAAAGTGACGATGAAACTGATTAATAGAGTGGAAACACTCAAGAGCAGAAAAAAAACAATATACATTGAAGCAACACTGAAGACGCCTCATGCAGTAAAAGTACTGCAAGCTTTTTATATGCAAAATCATGAAGAAATATGTACTGTTTTTGCTGCATGCTTTGATCTCTTGATATGCAGACACTACAGTAATTCAGAGCTGAAATAGAGGAACTCCACTTGGGTAGGTTGTGGGGAGGGGAAAGACATGCTAAATTGTCATGTCAGGGCTGAAAGAAATTATGTAATGTCCAACACAGTGACATATGCCATGTGGCGATCTGCTCAGTTTACAGAGAGCTATTAAATGTGAAAAGTAGGAAGTAAGCATATGTAGCTATAGAGAAAAAGATGATAGCTAAAAATACACACACACAAAGACATACATACACAGACTTAAAAAAAATTACTGTTACATAGTAAGCTGACAAAATCTGAAATAAGAATTGGTGTGCAGTTATATCTGGTGTGGTATGAAAGTACAGCAGAACTACTGCAATATATAACAAGAATAACTTGACTGCAGTGAGGAACACTGCTTTTGTGGAAGAAAGTATACATTTATTACAAAAGTTTATGCATGCATAAAATGTTGTAGTACATTGGACTTTGAGGAAAACACATCAGAGAGACACCTAGAGTTCACAAAACATAACTGCTCTGATCTAACCTGTCTGAGTTGGGGATTGCTGATGAAAGGCTAATTGTGTGGTTTCTTGATTGGTAATTAGCTTAAAACTGTTTTTTCTTTGCTCATATTTAAGCCTGGCTTTTGTATAGAGTTGCTCTTCTCACAGTGGTGGTTAGAAGTGCCCTACACAGATTCAAAAGCCTAGAAGCTCAGTTTTTC
This sequence comes from Protopterus annectens, assembly GCF_019279795.1. Lineage (NCBI taxonomy): Eukaryota > Metazoa > Chordata > Ceratodontiformes > Protopteridae > Protopterus > Protopterus annectens. The sequence goes on from NC_056731.1 coordinate 920,013,596, forward strand.
CCTAAACAGCTGTCCGTGAAACCCTTCAAAGCTTTTCTGCTGCTCTAGGAGCAACTCAGTTGCGCATTCAGTAGCGCTGCCTTACTGATCAACCTTAGCCTACACAAACTATACACAGGTCCCTCTTGTAATCTTGGCTTTAACATCAAGAGTCCTGTTAAATTACCCCATGCCGTTCTCTAATACAACATAAAGTAACAGCCTGTTAACATGGAAAGGCAGTTTCCCATCATTTCTCTGGCCAGCCTGATAGACATGGGCATCCTGAGGCAATGTAGCAACTGTCTCATGTATACTGACAACCACTTACTCCTGAAACAAACAAATACATGATGTGAGAAATGTAGTTAAATTATGAAAATGGAGGCAAGACTCTAAGATAAGGAAAATTGAATGCAAAACAGGTTGTCTGCACACAAACACTTTCCACACTTAATAAGGACACAAACCCACATATGCGGACATACTCATTAGTAACTTACCAAAAGATCAGAGGCCTCCCAAGCAGGAACGACTTACATGCATACATAATGCAAAAAAAAAAAAAACAACCACAACATATAAGAGTACAAACCAGTGTCTCAACAAATAAGCCCATAAGGCATAACATTACGAAATCTGGCTGGATAAGGAGCAGGTTATGGTTAGCTGCCTGTGAGGTGCCAGGATCCATCAAGTCACCCAACCACAAGTACCTTATGACTCCATCAAAGTCCATGTGGGGGTGAATGACTTGAGACGTAACTGGACTATATGAAGAGAGACATTACTGAGCTCTCAGACTGTGTGTCGCAGGAAGGTATAAGCCTAGCCTTAAGTAGCATTCTACCTTCTCCAAGGATGATGCCACAATACAAACAAAAAATGACTGACTAACAATTGGCTTAGCTTATGGTATTAATCTAAGGGGATCAAGTATCTGTCAGCCTGGGAAGATGTGGTTGACAAGCCATACTGCTTTGCCAGACATGGTCTGCACCTGTCTCTTCTAGGCTTTCAGATACTGGCAAAGGCATCAGCCACCCCTACTCTGCATTTCTGTAAGCAGTGGCAAAATAACCAACCTCCCAAAACAACAAAATCTTCTCTAAATAAACTCATGGTACTGCTGCTTAATGCTAGGAGTCTAAATAAGAAACTGCACTATCTGGAAGCACTTTTCATTTTGTAAGATAATGACATCTGTGTAGTCACTGAGACATGGTTCAAAGTTGCAGAAAGCACCCTAGTCGTGCAGGAATACAATGCCTTCCATACATTCAGACCACAGACTTAGCATGAAAGAACCAGAGCAGGAGGTGTATTCATTTTAATAAAAGATGAGTACAGCTCAAGAGTGGTCAAACATTACGACTCTCTTCAGCTACTCCATGTTCAATTAACTACAGGGAAAGCCCCCTACCAAATCATAGCTAGTTATAGGTCCACCAACATGATCCAGGAAAAGCATACCTGGACTTACCAGAGTCACTTGTCATCAGTGGTGGCTGGTGACTTCAAATCAAAGGGGGCTGCAGGAGACAGCTGAATGGGTGGGGTCAATGGGGATGGGCGTGGCCAACTAGAAAGGGGAGGAGCTATGCTCAAAACCATAAAAACTGTAACTTGAATTAAATACTCTGCCCTGGGTGCCAAACCATCATTATGAGAGTCCAATCAAGACAAAATGAAGTGTAGAAGAAAAAACATATTTCAATCCATTGGCTGCATGACAGCTTACTTAATATCTAGATGGAAACAAAAAGGCTGTGAGGCATGAAAAATAAATTACTTTTTAAATACATACTGGAATGCTAGTCAAAACCAATTATAAGAAAAACAAGCAGCACTCAACTCAAACCACTTCTCCTTGTACTCCAGTTCTAATTATAATTTATATTCAGTTTTATTAAAGTACCAAGTGACATGCTGAAAGTAGCAATCTCTGTTATACCCCCACTTGTAAAAATGTTTCTTATCCAAAAAAAGACCTGCTTTCCGACAACAACTATCTACTTGTTTCATGGGGAAAACATGATCACAGTAAAAAATGAAAAGCAAACAGGAAACAAGCTCAACATACATTGCTTAAAGGATTACTGCACAGGATATGGACCACACATGATAGATTGGCATTCTGTTTAGTTTACAGGCAAAGCCTGTAATGAGCTCTTAAAATAATGTAATCCTGTCCTTTATTACAAATACTGTCATATGCATTTCAACAACCAAGGCTTATATGTTATCTAGTTATGTAAGTATTATCTGCATGGCAACAACAGAAAGGCTTTCAAATGTTGGCAATTCTTTAACAGTATGCTTATTAAAACTTACTTGCATCTTACAATCTCAGACAAACTTACCAGATGGTCATTAAAGCACTGCTACTTTAACACAGAGCAAAAGGCACTTTCTGAATAATAATAAGCATAAATCAACAGTATAAAAATATGACAGAAACCAGAACATTCTGCAAAAATAAAAAGCCATTGCAGTACTTGTGTCTACCTTGGATGGTGGGATAGTCTGCACATTTACACTGCATAACTGCTCCTTGCCTTGCTTGGACACATCCAGAGTCACTACATGGGGGAGTGGGGTGCAACAAGTATGTCACAATTTGAAATGTCTCTGACTGACTGCAATGGCCCTGACACATTTGTCATACCTATCAACCTCAGAGCAAGAAATCTGGACAAAGCCATACATAGAAGTGGGGCAAAGGCCCAAAAATAAGGACAATTTTTAAATATCGCTCTTATAAACTTAGAAAGATAACAGAATAGTAGGTCTTGGATTAGTATGAATTTTCTGAAGGGTATGAAATGTGAAACTGAAATGTCTGCCATTATTTTCTAACTTCAATCTTTAATGATTTGCCACTAATTTGCCAAAATAAACACAATTTTATGAAAAATGGACCAAAAATGTGATTCAAAAATATAAAATAGCCACACCTGTCAAAGAACCTGTCTTGCCTTAGAACTAGGCAAGCCTCAACTCAAGTGCTTCAGATCAGCTGCTCTTATTGTAGCACTTGCAAAACAGAAATCAGCACTTGCCCTAATCTCCTAGACAGCACTATTATTCTCCAAATTTCCTAGACAGCACTATTATAATATAGCATAAGACCCTCGATCATCCACAGGATTTAAGTTCAATTTAATCTTCAAAGCATGTCCAGAGGTCAGCTTCAGGTGTACTCACCAGTTCATCTGGTGGAATTGGGCATCCTGAGGCAATGTCACAACTGCCTCATGTATACAGACAACCCTCTCCTCTTACCTCTAGACACAAACACTTGTGAGAGATGCAAATACACAGCCAGACTGGAGGCTAAGCGCTCTCAACCCATGACTGTAACAGACAGTCAAGAGGATAAGGGACACACTTGCATCACACCACCTGTCACACATGAATCTACAAAACAAGCACCAGCAAAACATACGCATAAATACACAAAAACATATTCGGAGGCACTAGGTACCAATCTGAAAAAGAAACAGTGCCCTCCAAAGCAGACAAGCAAGCAACGTGCACCCCCAAACACAAGCCAGAAAAAGTACAGTTTTGTACCTACCATAAATGTAGATGTTCGAAGATCCACATTGCTGCAGTCCTTACATATGGGTAGTCCGCTGTCCTCGGTCGGCCCGAATACCAAAGTATTAGGCTGACGTCGGTCAAGACGCTTAAAACTGACATCAGGACGTCAGGGTACAAAAGCGCATGACCGACGTCATTTCCTCAGTCTTTTCTTGCCCCAGATGTCAGAAGGCCCTAACAAGAAAGGCCAAAGCCAAAACCAGCAAAACTAACCAACCACCTGCACTAACCATATTTACAATATGTACAACACAAACCACACCACCACCTTCAACAACAGAGGGAAGGAGGGAGGATTGGACTGCAGCAATGTGGATCTTCGAACATCTACATTTATGGTAGGTACAAAACTGTACTATGTTCTTCATCTCACATTGCTGCAGTCCTTACATATGGGTAGAATCCCAAAGCAGAGGCAAGGGAGGATGGCAAAACTATAAAGCATTAGGAGCTGCCAAAATGCCCTGTAAAATAGCAGTGGTAAATCCAGCCCTAGATTTAGAGTAAAGTGGAAGGTGGTAATGCTTAGAGAAAGTATGCACTGAACTCCAAGTAGCTGCTTCCAAAATATCTTTAGTAGCCACCCCCCTTAAAAAAGCTGTAGAAGTGGCAGTAGCCCTAGTGGAATGAGGCCTAATCCCAGCTGGAATCTCCTTACCATGATGGGAATAACAGAAAGCAATACAAAAACCAATCCACTTAGAAATAGTTTGTTTTGAAACAGGTTTGCCCTGAGAACCCCAAGCAAAAGAAACAAACAACTGCTGAGACTGCCTGAACCCTTTAGTTCTGCTCAAATAATATCACAACTGTCTGTGTATATCCAAAGTGTGCAAAATCCTTTCCCCTTTATTTTGGGGGTTTGCATAAAAAGTAGGCAAATGAATAGTTTGGTTTAAAGCCACACTAGAAACCACTTTAGGCATAAAAGAAGGGTTAGTACGCAAAGACACCCTATCCTTGTGGAAAATTAAGAAAGGCTCAACTGCCATAAGGGCCTGTAATTCAGAAACCCTACTCGCAGAGGTAATGGCCAACAAAAAAGCAGTCTTCCATGATAAATATTTCAACTCTGCAGATGCTGCAGGCTCAGAAGGTTGTAGAGTGAGTTTCGCCAACACAAAATTGAGATCCCAAGCAGGAGTAGGAGCTCTACGTGGGGGTCTTATATTCTTTGCCCCTCTAAGGAATTGCTTAAACAAAGGCTGAGAAAATAATGGTGGGTCACAGTCATAGTGAGCAGAAATTGCTGCAGCATGAACCTTTATAGAGGAGAAGGACAAACCTTTGTCCAATAACTCAGTAAGGTATTGAAGCGCAACACTTAAATTAGGTTTAGAAACATCAAAGTCCTTTGCTGTACTCCAAAATAAAAATCTCCTCCATTTATCTGAGTAAACTTTCCTTGTACTAGGCCTTCTGGCCTCCAAAATAACATTCAAAACTTGTTGTGGAAGCTGAGACCCTCCAGGGTTTAAAACAGAATATGCCAGGCTGTCAGATGTAGAGAATGAAGTTTGACATTGAGTAAATGACTGTTCTCCTGAGACAGCAGGTGAGGAATCAAGGCAAAGGCCATGGAGGCTCCCGCACCAGACTTCTCAGTAATGGGTACCAGTGCTGTCGAGGCCAATCTGGAGCTATTAAAATCATGTTTGGCTTGTCCTGTCTGACCTTCAGGAGTACCTTTGGGAGGAGAGGCAGAGGTGGAAAGGCATACACGTGAAGATTGCTCCAATAGAATGAGAGAGCATCCACTTTCCAAGCTGTGGGATGAAACCTTTTCGTGCAAAACTTTGGCAGCTGGTAATTTAGTGGAGAAGCGAACAGATCTATGTCTGGAGTTCCCCATAACACTGTCAATCTCTGAAATACATGAGGATCCAATTTCCACTCGTGGGGATCCATAATTTGTCTGCTCAACACATCTGCTAAGGAGTTCTGTGCTCCTGGCAGAAACCTTGCCTGAAGATTTAGCTGTAAACTGAGAGCAGTCTCCCACAAAATCATTGCTTGCCTGCATAGAGGATAAGAATGCGTTCCCCCTTGCTTGTTGATGTACCACATGACAGTTGTGTTGTCTGTTTGAATCAACACCTGCCCTGGAAGAAGTAAATCCTTGAAAGCTATCAATGCAAATTGGACTGCTAACATCTCCTTCAAGTTGATATGTAGATGTTGAAGTCTGGCAGGCCACGAGTCTTGTACCCATTTTCCATTTAGATGAGCTCCCCAAGCTTTGTCTGAGGCATCTGTCGTTAAAATCTGACTCGCCTCTGGCCGGGTCACAGAGAGTCCCTTGTTTAGGTGACATTCCTGAGCCCACCACAAAAACTCCTTTTGAATGCAAGGTATTATCTGAATGACAGTGTCCAAATCTTGGCAGTGCTGTGTCCATACATTCTTGAGATACCATTGTAGCTTCCTCATATGCAGTTTGGCATTGGGAAGTACCAGAATACAAGATGCCATGAACCCCAAGGCTTGAAGGACTGTCCTTGCAGTCAGCCTGGACTGACGAGACAATTGGTGGAAGTAAAGAGAAAGATTCTTTTGTTTGTCCGGGGTCAAAAAGGCCATCTGGGATGCTGTATTCAGTCTCACACCCAGAAAGCACATGTCCTGAGAGGGTACTAGACTGGACTTTATTTCGTTCACAGAACACCCCAGGCATCTTAACACTGCCATCACATACTGTAGATGATGAAGAAGTTCGTCCTTTTCTTGGGCCAGAATCAGGCAATCGTCCAAATAAGGATAGATTTGTATTCCTTTTAGCCTGAAGAAAGCTACCACTGGAGCCAGAACCTTCGTGAACACTCTGGGCGCAGTAGATAAGCCAAAGGGCAATGCAGAGAACTGATAATGTGAAGTCCCAGCCCGAAAACGCAGATACTTCCTGCAACTGGGCCTGATAGGAACATGAAGGTAAGCCTCCTTGAGATCCAGAGTCACCATCCAGTGATCTTTGCCCAGCAGAGGTAAAAGCTGTTGTAACGTCAACATTTTGAACTTGGGAATGTCCAGATATGTGTTGAGGATAGATAAATCCAAAATTGGTCTCCACGTGTTTCCTTTCTTTGGTACCAGAAACAGGCGAGAATAAAATCCTAGGCCCACTTCTGGCAGAGGGACCGGTTGTATGGCCCCTATTTGAAGTAGTAGAGAAATTTGTTTGTGAGCCTCTAGTCTTTGCTGAGGAGGAACGTCCGGCATGCCTTTGAAAGGAGGCAAGGTATGGAAATAAAACTTGTAACCCTGGTGTATGATATCCAATACCCATTTATCCTGGGTAATCAACATCCAATTTTCCTTGAAGAGTGCTAACTTTCCTCCCAAAGGTGCTGCCAGGCAAGAAGGATCTGGCAGCTGAAAAAGTAGGTCATTGGGCCTGTTTACGAAAGGACTGGCCCCTGCCCTCACCCGAAGATTGTGCAGGTGAACTCCCTGTTCTAGGCCTGAAAGAACTCTGAGCTCTGCCCCTACCACGTCTAGATCTACCCCTAGACTGAGAATCATAAGAAGGATACGTCCACCCCTTAGCAGGCCAATTCCTACTAAACTTCGGAGGCTGAACTTGCAAAAAATCTTTAACAGCCTGCATAGACCTAGCCTTGTCTTCCATTTTCTTCAAGACTGACTCCACAGGCGAACCAATCAACACATCAGACTGCAAAGGAGCATCCAAAATCCTTGTCTTAACATGGTCAGATAAATTCTGATCCTTCAGCCAGGCGTGCCTGCGAAGAACTGAGCCAGTGGCAGCCACCCTAGACGAGGCCTGCACAGCATCAAAACCACACTGTAATGAATGCTTACCCACCTGTTCAGAGACATGCACCAAATCTTGTAATTCTTTACACTCAATGCCTTCCGCCAGAGCATCCACCCTAGACTTCAATTGAGAAAGAAGAAAGTTTTGATATTTCAACATATGAAACTGGCAATTCAAAGCCCTCATAGCTAAGGTAGAAGATGTATAGACCTTCTTTCCCCATCTATCCAAAGCTCTGGCTTCTTTATCTAGAGGAACCGGATTTTTACAACAGAGGCCTTGACACCCTTAGGTCCCTGACTAATAGTTTCTGGGTCCGCCCTAGGACTCTTATAAAGATATTTATGAGCCTCAGGCACCCTGTAATACCTATCCGGTTTAACAGGAGCAGGAGGCAGAGAATCAGGATTAAGTGAAGCCTCTGCAAACACATCTTCCACAACATCCAGAACAGGGGTATAGCCAAGGGCCTATGCTGGGGTAACAGCAAAAATTCCCTAAGCCTTTTCCAAGAATCAGAGAAGTCCTGACCTTCCCACTTAAAATGTTCCCTCATAGAATGAAGTGTCTCTGAAAAAGAAAAATCCTCTGGAGGAGAAGCAGAAGGAGTGGAATCATCTGCATCAGAATCAGAATAAGGAGAGTACTCCTGCAAGTCTTCAGCTGAAGACTCTGAAACATCCGAAGCCTGCTCAAAACTTCCCAACTCTGGCTCCACCCTAGGCCTCTTATCAGGAGGGGGCAAAGAACCTCTAATCAGAGTAATCAAATCTTCTGCCATTTTAAGCATGTGCTTCTTAGGCACAGACCCTGCTGAACTAGGAGTGACACCAACAGAAGCTAAAACTGGCCTGCCTCTGGGAGAAGCCTTGGAAACAGAAGGAGAAGGCCTAACCACCCTAGGAAGGGAGGGGAGTACAGTAACTTGAGAAGCCCCTTCAGCCTGACCTGCCTCCTGAGAGACCACCTCCTGCAAAATCAAAGTCTCCCCCTGAGACTCCAGAGAAGTCTCCGTCGGAACCACCGGTTCCACTTTGCGCTTCTTCGCAGAAGCGGGCGCCGGAGAATCCGACGGCATATTATAATTGCACCGCTTCCCAAAGACCAGCCTAGCACAATCTAACCTTCGCTTAATAGTGCGTTTATTGAACCTAGCACAAAAGCGACACCCAACAACGTCGTGCTCAGGCCCCAAACAAGGAATACACAAAGAATGATAATCCCTATGCGGTATCTGTTTCCCACAAGAAATACAGTTATTCACTTTTTCTGACATCCGGTAAAACACTGAGGCAAGAAAAAAACAAAATATTCCCCAACGGGGTACTTAGCCAACTTGGATTCGGTCTGAAACTCCAAATTCGAAAAATTTCAGAACGCCGAACGGCACTTGCAACGCTGCTTCTGCATCGGACCATGCGGCAAAAAAGACTGAGGAAATGACGTCGGTCATGCGCTTTTGTACCCTGACGTCCTGATGTCAGTTTTAAGCGCCTTGACCGACGTCAGCCTAATACTTTGGTATTCGGGCCGACCGAGGACAGCGGACTACCCATATGTAAGGACTGCAGCAATGTGAGATGAAGAACATCACATAATTCACCTCGGCAGTGTGCCTCACAACAGCCCTTAAGGCAAAACACCATACCTAACACGCTAGTAATAGGAGACTCTACAGTAAGGCACACGGATGTTCCACTTACCAGGCTGAACAAGGAGAAGGTTTACTGTCAGCTGCCTGTCGGGTGCTCGTATCCGCCACATAACACAAGCACTTAGGTCACGCCTGAACAAGTACAAGTATGACGCTGTCATTGTACATGTTGGTGTGAATGATCTAAGACGTACCTCCCTGGACTACATGAAAAGAGACATTGAGGAGCTCTCTGATCATGTAGCCCAAGCTGGTATGACCCTGACCTTGAGTAGCATACTACCTTCACCTAGAATGATACCACAATACAAAGACAAAATGATCAATTTCAACAACTGGCTAAGCTTCTGGTGTCATTCTACGGGGATCCAGTGTCTGTCTGCCTGGGATGACATGACAGACGAGCCTTGCTGTTTGGCCAGAGATGGGTTGCTGCCTGTCGGGTGCTCTTATCCACCACATAACACAAGCACTTAGGTCACTCCAGAACAAGTACAAGTATGACGCTGTCATTGTACATGTTGGTGTGAATGATCTAAGACGTACCTCCCTGGACTACATGAAAAGAGACATTGAGGAGCTCTCTGATCATGTAGCCCAAGCTGGTATGACCCTGACCTTGAGTAGCATACTACCTTCACCTAGAATGATACCACAATACAAAGACAAAATGATCAATTTCAACAATTGGCTAAGCTTCTGGTGTCATTCTACAGGGATCCAGTGTCTGTCTGCCTGGGATGACATGATAGACAAGCCTCGCTGTTTGGCCAGAGATGGGTTGCACCTGTCACACCTAGGTTTTCGAATACTGGTCAAGGCTCTTGCCGTCCATATAGTGCCTTTTTTAGGCAAGGCTCAAAGGACAACCCAACCACCGTAACCAGCACAGGTAACCAAAAACTAAGGGTAATGCTACTCAACGCCAGAAGTCTCAACCTCAAAATGCACACACTCGAGGCTCTCCTCAGCATGGAGAAAATCAATGTTTGTGCAGTGACGGAAACCTGGTTCAAGGCTCAAGAGAGCACCCCAGCACTGCCAGGTTACAATTCATATCATACCTTCTGGCCTCAGTTACCGGATCGCAGTACAAAGGGCGGAGGTGTATCCATATTCATCAAGGATACCCATATCTCCAGGTTAGTAGCACAGCATGATGCCCCAGAGATCATCCATGCGCAACTATCAGCAGGAAAAAACACATTTCAAGTCGTAGCCAGTTATAGATCGCCCACCATGTCCCAAGATGCTCACTCTGCATTCCATGAGACATTGGGAAATATAAAGGTCCTACCCAACACCATAACCTTGGGTGATTTCAACTACCCTGGTATAGGACTGGGCGAACTACCAATGTTCCAACGCCTATGCTCAGCGATTCATAGAATTTATAAATTCAAATGCCCTTGAACAACTAGTATGTTCCGCCACTAGGGGGGACAACATATTGGATTTAATCATCACAAATATGGGCGCCCACTGTACCACACCCGTTATCACTCCCTCCTTGGTCAGATCCGACCACAAACTGATAACCCTGGACATCCTCACCCCTCCACCTCCCCCAGTCAAAAAAAACATAGTCAAAAACTTTTCCAAAGCAAACTTCAAACTACTTGCATCCGAAGTGGAAAGCTTCACTATTCCCTTGCAGAAGGATAACGATATCCAGGATGCGGAATCCTACACCAAGGCACTCTATATGCATCTTCAGGATTGCATGGACCATGCTATCCCAAATAAAACCAAGACTCCTTCCTCAAGCAAGAAGAAACCAGTGTGGTGGACCCCGGCCATAAGCAAACTTTACAATAAAAGGAGGAGACTTGTACAAAAAAAGGCCAAATCTCAAGTAGAAAAATCATCCCTGATCAGCATTAGTAAGAAATTGAGGGCCCTCATCAAGTCAACTAAAGCTAATTTTGAAAAGAAAGTTGCCAAGGATAACCATAAGGCCTTCTATGGCTACATCAAAAACCTAAATGGCAACGCTCAGGTCTATTCTGAGCTAGTACAAAATGGAACAAAATACACTGACCCTTCTGACATTGCCAACATCTTGGCTGACAGGTTCAGTGCAAATCCCCCTCACCACCTACAGGCCCTATTACCATTCCAGGGGATTGTGTAAGTCCAATTATTACTGATATGTTGGTTAACAAGGCTCTATCTAAAGCTAAAAACACTGCCTCCATGGAACCAGATGGTGTCCCAGGCTGTCATACGCGAGCTCCAAAAGGAATTAACCCTGCATCTTAATACCCTGTTCAGTCTCAGCCTCTCCACAGGATATGTGCCCAGAGAATGGCGCAAGGCAATGGTGGTCCCGCTACACAAGGGTGGGGCCACAACTCACCCTGGGAACTACCGACCAATAAGCCTGACCAGTCTGATCTGTAAGGCTATGGAGTGAATCATTATGGAACTCATAAATGGAGAGATTGGGAACCTCCAGTCACTGGACCCCACACAGTTCGGCTTCGTCAAGGGAAGATCATGCCTCCTGAACCTGGTGGATTTCTTTGAGACAGTTACTCAGGCTATAGATAAGGGAAAGGAGGTACACACGGCTTACCTTGACCTTGCTAAAGCATCTGACACCATTCCCCATTCGGGTATTATTGATAAGCACACCAGCCTGGGCATAAACCCTTACGTCACAAGATGGATCGCAAACTGGCTCTCAGACAGATCCCATAAAGTAAGAGTATCGGGATCTATGTCCAATCCGAATCCAGACCAGTAACGAGTGGTGTGCCTCAGGGCTCTGTCCTGGGGCCCCTCCTGTTTGGCATATACTTCTCAGAAGTACAGGCAAGCACGGAAGGGCTGTGGCTGACTAAGTTTGCGGATGACTGCAAACTGGGTGCTGTAATAGAGTTTCCGGCCGACATGGAGATCCTCCAGAAGGGCCTAAATGAGACTGATGCATGGTGTCAAAGCCATGGTCTCAAGCTAAATGCAAAAAAATGCATAGTAATCCCCTTTGGAAAAAACAGAGTACCTGCAAACTACAACATAGGAGGTAATCCCCTGAAATCTGAAGAAATAAGGGATCTAGGGACCCAAGTAGATAGCCAGCTCTCCTTTGATAACCATGTTGTCAAAGTGGTTAGAAAATCCTTCTATGTGACCCATCTGATCATGAAAGGGTTCGCCATCAAGATCTAAGGATGTAATGGTGCCCTTCTATTCTTCCCTCATCAGACCCATTATTGAGTACAATGCACCAATTGGAATGTACCTGGCTAGACATCTCCAGCATCTAGAGACACCACAGAGGTACCCAACCAAGAGAATTACTGGCCTCAAACAGTTGCCCTATGCAGCACGATTGAAAAAGCTAAGACTGCTCTCTGTTGCATACTGCTTTCTCAGAGGCGATCTCTGTCTAACATACAGAGCCATGTCCAACCCAGAATTGTTGAACATGCTCCATTCTTAGCAAAACCAAATCTACTCAAGCTACACGCTCTAGGGATATAAACCTCAACACAACAATGAATAGAAGATGCTGGAGGGATAGATTCCCTTCGCAGAGACTTCCCTTAATATGGAACAGGGTCCCGATCTACATAAGACAGAGCCCCTCACTATCACTCTTCAAGAGGTCCATGCAATCCTGAAGATGCATATAGAGTGCCTTGGTGTAGGATTCCGCATCCTGGATATCATTATCCTTCTGCAAGGGAATAGTGAAGCTTTCCACTTCGGATGCAAGTAGTTTGAAGTTTGCTTTGGAAAAGTTTTTGACTATGTTTTTTTTGACTGGGGGAGGTGGAGGGGTGAGGATGTCCAGGGTTATCAGTTTGTGGTCGGATCTGACCAAGGAGGGAGTGATAACGGGTGTGGTACAGTGGGCGCCCATATTTGTGATGATTAAATCCAATATGTTGTCCCCCCTAGTGGCGGAACATACTAGTTGTTCAAGGGCATTTGAATTTATAAATTCACACCGGGGATCACACCAACAGCACTACTAAATAGGGGCCAAAGGTACTAGCTGCTAGTACAAGGGTCTGGGGAACTACTAAAGGGGCGGTGAATACCGCACAACGTGGCTGGGCTAATATATGCCTTCGGGCAGATAGCTCAGTACCAACCTATGAACCTAAAGAAGGGACACTTTTTAATATTAGTACTGCTAACTTGAGCAGCTGACAAAATAAAAGAATCTACATGCATTTCTGAAATAAAAGTAATCTATAACTGATTATTACAGTTACTTATTAATTGTAAACCCTCCATGTTTTCTTCCATGCCATTTTGCAGAGGGATTATTAGGGGAAGAGCAACATTTTGAGCCAAAATCGGGGACAGTTGAGAGGTTTGGATATGCCTAATTCTATAAAGCAATTTATTTGCATGTACCTCTCAACTTGTTAATGCAGGAAATTTGGACAAGGCAAAATATATGGGGGGAACATATAAACAGTACTAAAAATTGCTCTTGTATGTTGAGACAGCTGATCGAATAACAGGTCTTGCTTTAGCATGCATTTTTCTGAAGGTTATGAAGTCTGAAACTCAGTGTCTGTCATTATTTAGTGACTTAATTCTTAAATGATCTGACATAAAACAACATATTTTATGAGGAACAAACGAAAAATAAGCAGCAAAAATTTGGACAGTTGAGAAGTATAGTTCAGCCAGGGCTGTCTGAGTTTGCTGCCCCCCCCCCCCTAACAAAATCATGGTCGAATGGAGCTCCCCCCCACAACCATTCCAATGAACCATTACTTGGCTATTTCACCCCATTTACCATAAACACTAATGTGCATACTGCTTTACTTCTGCGATGATTTGGACTTCATTTAAAAGTTTTATTTTGCATTTTACAGCGCAAACACTAATAGATATCATATCTGCTAGACAAAGCAATGCAGTCTCATAATGAGAACAGACTTAGCATTAAAACTTCTCTGCCCTTGAAAACTCACAATCACTGAAACAGCATTGAAACCCACATTCAAAGAAAATACATTTTGCCAGTGGCAGATTAATTTTGGGTTTGGGCTGATTTCAAATCACAGGCCCCTTGCACATGAAACATACAAATGCTCTTTCATACACCTTCCTGATTGTATTAAATTATATTCTTTGTACAATACAGTACAGTTTTAGAAGGTGTTTTAAATTTATTGTTTTGAAATTTTTCCAGTAAACAATGAAACAAAATGCATGCACCAGTAATGACAAAACTGCCCAATTCAGAACATTTCCATCATAAAAGTCTACTCAAACTTCTACAGTCCACCAGTATCAGTACATGTGCACAATGTCTGAAGATGTAAAAGTCATTTAAATAATTCCACATTAAAGAGATCTGTAACTAACGAAGAGGTTGCCACTAGCAAACAACTTTGTATTTCATTGTTTCATCTACAAATAAAGTGCCCGTTACACTTGAGGAATAAACTGCCTATCTTACACTAAAAAATGATAAGCTAGCAATATTGCAATAGGGAATGAATGGCAAACTGATAACAGGTTCATAGTTACTAGGTATATTCGCATCCACCCCTTTTGCAACACAGTACAGTATCAGCAATGCATCTATCTACTGTGGGAGAAGAACACACAGCCTTCTGCATCAAAAGCAAGTATACTACCTGTTGTGCTATTAACAATGCAAGCAGACTCGGCATAAGCAGCACTAAACTTTTGCTCCCCTGCAGCTCTCAGCTCCTTGCAAAATCTACTCACTCAGTTGTATCGCTGAACTGTGCAGCATAAAGAAATCTGGAAAAAGCGAAAGTTTATTGTGGGGGGGGGGGGACAAAAGCCCAAAAACCAGGGGCACATTTTAAACATTGCTTGTATAATGTTAGAAAGTTGTAAGAATAAAATGCTGTGTTACCACCATACATTTCACTGCCAAGCCTTAAACCCAGGACCCTGTGCAAAACAGTCAGAGCAACATACCACTATGCCAAATCAGCTGTTTTGTGAAAGAGGAAGACGGAAAGTTAAATGGCTACCATTTAGCGAATTCTGTTCTCACCATAGCACAGCTGTCAACCTCTTAGCACAAAACACCTGAACAAAGCCAATAATTGGTGAATACAGCCCCCAAACATTCAGTGAATTCAGTTCTCACCATAGCTCTCAACCTCTTAGCAAAAAACACCTGGACAAAGCCGGTAATGGGGGAATATAGCCCCCAAACATATTCAGTGAATTCAGTTCTTACCATAGCTCTCAACCTTAGCACAAAACCTGGATGAAGCCAATAATGGGGGAATACAGTCCCAAAAATAGGGACAAATTTCAAATATCCATCTTATACACTTAGAAAATTGCTAGAATAAAAACTTTTGTGTTACCATGCACTTTCTCAAGAATGTTGGGTCTGTCGGCTTTTTCCCGGTTAGGGGTCACCACAGTGGAACTCGGGTCTGCTAATCACTGGTAGTTGATTTTTACGTGCCGAGTTACCAGCTGTGATGCACAACCTTCAATGAAGATACGCCCATTCACGCATGTCTACATGCAGAGGACGCTCTAGCTGAGAATCGAACCGGACAGCGAAAATATTAAGTCTGATATTCAAATGCGTGTCATTTTTAACATTTTGTTAACCAGGAAAGTCTGACTTGGAACAAAAGCTAATTTTTAGCAGAGGCCCAGGGAGAAACACTCCAGACAGACGCATGTCTTTGTAAGATGGGAGGACACTAGAGGAAACAAAAACAGGGAGGGCATACAGACTCCACACAGAAGGTAAGGCACCCCAGCCAAGAATCAAACCAGAGAACATGTAGCTGTGAGGCAACAATGCTACCAATGCACTACTGGCTTTGCAAGGACACAAAAATAGAGAAACCACAGATTTTGTGAGGAAAGTACAGTTTTGTACCTACCATAAATGTAGATGTTCGAGTGTATACCCTGCTGCAGTCATCACACTTGGGTTATCCTGCCGTCAGGTGGTCCCGCAGTCGGCCAGAATTCCAAAGTCTTGGTCTGGCGTCGGTTGCAGTCGCTTCTTCCCTGACGTCAGAGTGCCAGGGGTATATCAGAGGCATCCAACGCCATCTTCTTCAGTTTTTCTTGCCCCAGATGCCAGGTGCCCCTAATAGGTAGGCAAAAAAAAAAAAAAAAAAAAAATATATATATATATATATATATATATATATATATATATATATATATATATATTTATAGCTATCTTGAAAAAAAGTAAAACAAAACCCTTAGGCATAAGCAAATACACCACAGAGGTTCCACAGAGGTTGTATAGAATAGAGATAAGTTCAGCTAGTTTTAGAGGGGATGGAGGGGAGGGCAACCTGGCCTGCAGCAGGGTATACACTCGAACATCTATATTTATGGTAGGTACAAAACTGTACTATGTTCATCGTGTTACCCTGCTGCAGTCATCACACTTGGGTAGAATCCCAAAGCTAAGGATGGGTGGAGGAGTCGAACAAGGTTAGAGTGGGCTAGAAGGCCCTGCAAAACTGCAGTGACGAAGCCCGCTCTGGTCTTAGACTAAAGTGGTAAGTGACAATGTTTGGTGAAGGTGTGTACTGAACTCCAAGTTGTAGCTTCCAGAATATCCTTGGTTGGTACCCCCCTGAGGAAGGCTGTAGATGTAGCTGCTGCCCTGGTAGAGTGGGGCCTTATGGTAGCAGGAACTGGTTTTCTATGGTGGGTGTAACAAACACGTATGCAATGTCCTATCCATTTGGAAATAGTTTGTTTTGAGATAGCCTTTCCTTGTGATGCTGTAGCATAGGATACAAAAAGCTGGTCAGATTTTCTGAAAACCTTAGTTTTATCCAAGTAGTAACGTAGCTGTCTGTGAATGTCCAAGGAATGCAGGAGTCTTTCTCCTTTGTTCTGTGGATTTGGAAAGAAGGTGGGTAAATGGATGGTTTGATTTAGGGCCACACTGGATACCACCTTAGGCATAAAGGAGGGGTTAGTTCGTAGAGAAATCCTGTCTTGATGAAAAATTAGGATAGGCTCTACTGCCATTAGTGCCTGAAGCTCTGAAACTCTTCTAGCTGAAGTGATTGCTAGCAGCAGGGCAGTCTTCCATGATATAAACTTTATGTCAGCTGAGAAAGCTGGTTCAAAAGGAGGTAGAGTGAGTTTTTCCAGAACAAAATTGAGGTCCCAAGTAGGTGTTAGTGCTCGCCTGGGAGGCCTAATGTTCTTGGCCCCTCCGAGAAACTGTCTTAAGAGTGGATGTGAAAATAAGGGAGTATCCATGTTGTAGTGAGCAGAAATGGCTGAGGCGTGGATTTTAATAGATGAAAAAGAAAGCCCTTTGTGTAACATCTCAGTTAGATATTGCAGAATCTGAGGAATGTCAGGCTGAAGGGTATTTTGGCCTTTAGCTTGGTTCCAAGAGCAAAACCTTTTCCATTTGTCTGAGTAGGCTTTCCTGGTGCTGGGCCTCCTGGCCTCCAGAATAACTTCCATAACAGCTTGTGAGAGAGGAGCTGGCTGGTTGCCTAGGTGATTTGCCATGCAGCCATGTTTAAGGTTTTGAGCTGGCTGTGTAGAATCTGATTGTCTTGCTGTGTGAGCAGGTGGGTAAGTTGTGGTAGAATCCATGGTGGGCCCTGGACCATATTGCTTAATAGCCGGTACCAGTGCTGGCGTGGCCAGTCTGGAGCAATGAGTATCATTTGGGGTCTCTCCATCCTGACTTTCAGTAGCACCTTTGTGAGAAGGGGTAGTGGAGGAAAGGCATATACTGTTAGCATTTTCCAACTGAATGAGAGTGCGTCCACTTTCCAAGCTTGTTGGTGAACAGTCCTTGTGCAAAACTTTGTTAGCTGATAGTTTTGAGGGCTGGCAAACAGGTCTATGTCTGGGAGCCCCCAATTTTGAGTTATCATTGCGAATACTTGTGGATCCAGTTTCCATTCGTGGGGATCCATGATGTTTCTGCTTAGGTCGTCTGCCAATATGTTCTTTTTCCCTGGCAGGAATTGAGCTTGTAATTGAACTTGGTAAGCCAGTGCTGTGTTCCACAAGGTCATTGCTTGCCTGCATAGAGGGTAGGAGTGTATGCCCCCTTGTTTGTTTATGTACCACATTACTGTGGTGTTGTCTGTTCTTATGATAAGCTGTCCTGGATGCAAGAGGTCCTTGAAGGCTGTCAGAGCATTTTGTACAGCTAGCATTTCTTTTTCATTGATGCGCAGATTCCTTTGATCTGCTGTCCATAAGCCTTGAACGCACCGTCCTGCCATGTGTGCCCCCCAGGCATAGTCCGATGCATCTGTTATCATAGTTTGCCTGACTGGGGGTAAGGTGAAAGGCTGACCCTTTTTGAGGTGACAAGCCTGTGACCACCATAGAAACTCCTGTTGAAGGCAGGGAATGAGAGTTATCATTGTTTCCAAGCTGTGGTTGTGTTGAGTCCATACGCTTTTTAGGTACCATTGTAATTTCCTCATATGCAGTTTTGCAAATGGTATTAGTAGTATGCAAGATGCCATGAAGCTCAAGGCCTGCAGAATTTTTCTTGCAGGGAGTTGGGTCTTTGTTGCCATTGTTCTGAAGTAATGAGTTAATTGTAGTTGTTTGTCTGGCATCAGATAAGCCATCTGGGCCATTGGATTCAAGCTGGCACCCAGGAATGTCATAGTTTGTGAGGGCACTAGTTTTGATTTTTGTTCGTTTACTGTGTACCCTAGGCAACTTAGAAGATGTCTTACAAAAGCCAGGTGTTATAAGAGAATGTCCTTGCTTTCTGCTTGTATGAGACAGTTGTCCAGGTATGGGTACATTTGCTTTCCCCTCTGTCTGCAGTATGCAATTACTGGTGCCAGGCATTTTGCGAAGACCCTGGGCGCAGTAGATAAGCCAAAGGGCAGTGCAGAGAATTGGTAATGGGTTGAACCTGCAATGAAACAGAGGTATCTTCTGCAATTTTGTCTGATAGGGACATGCAGGTATGCCTCCTTGAGGTCCAACATTACTAGCCAAGCTTTCTTGCCCAACACGGAAAGAAGCTGCTGCAGTGTTAGCATCTTGAATTTGGGTACTTGCAAGAAGGTGTTTAAGCAAGCATTGTCCTTTCTGGGGACTAGAAAGAGCCTTGAGTAAAATCCTTGGCCTTGCTCCTGTGTAAGTACCAGTTGGATGGCTCTCATGTCCATGAGAGCTGTAATTTGTTTTTGTGCCTCTGCCCATTGATTTTGTGGCAGGTTTGGCATTCCTTTTATCCTTGGCAAGGTGTGGAAATGGAATCTGTATCCGTGTGAGATAATGTCTAGGACCCATTTGTCCTTTGTAACGATGCGCCAGTTGTCTGCAAAAAGTGTTACTTTTCCTCCCAAGGGAGCTGCCAAGAGGGTTCTGCTTGGCAGTTTGATGTTTAAGTCATTGTGTTTGCCTTCTAGTGGTTTGGGACCTGTCGTCTCCTCCCTTCTGTGTTGTACTGCCCAATTGGCAGGGTTTGTAAGGGATTTGTGCTTGTCCTCTGCCCCTTGGGCGCCCATATTTACCCCTCTGAGGCCTGTCAGAAGCTGGAAAAGACCAATTTTTTGTTGGCCAATTTCTGCTGAAGCATGGGGGCTGTACCTGTACGAAATCTTTGACCGTCTGCATAGATTTTGCCTTATCCTCCATTTTCTTTAAAACCTCCTCTGCTTTAACCCCAAATAAAACATCCTGCTGTAAGGGCGCATCCAGTAACTTTGCTTTAACATGATCAGGCAGAAATTGTTCCTTTAACCAAGCATGCCTACGTATAACAGACCCAGTAACAGCTGCTCTGGAGGAAGCTTCCAAGGCATCAAAACCACATTGTAAAGTATGTTTTCCCACCTGTTCAGCTGCATGCAACAGATCTTGCATTTCCTTGAGTTCAGACTGTTGAGGGAGCGTGCCCATCTTTTGTTTTATTTGAGAATAAGGAATTGCTGGTATTTAAGCATGTGAAATTGACAATTTAGTGCTCTCATAGCTAGAGTAGTTGAGGTGTAAACCTTCTTCCCCCACCTGTCTAGTGCTCTGGAGTCCCTTTCCGAAGGTACAGGATTTTTAGCCATAGAAGCCTTAGCCCCTTTGGGACCCTGGGAGATTGTCTCTGGATCAGCAGCAGGGCTTTTGTAAAGGAATTTGTGAGAGTCACGCACTCTACAGTATCTATCTGGTTTGGCTGGAGCAGGAGGCAGAGAATCTGGATTTAAACTTGATTCTAAGAAAACATCATCTACTATGTCCAAAACTGGGGGGATAGCAAGAGGTCTGTGCTGGGGAAGTAAAAAAAACTCCCAGAGCCTTTTCTTTGAGTCAGAGTAGTCCTGACCTTCCCAGTGGAAATGTTCCCTCATGGTGTGTAAGGTTTCCCCAAAGGAGTAGTCTTCAGGGGGAGAAGCTGAGGGAATTGAGTCTTCAGCATCAGAATCTTCATAAGGGGGAAGGGAGTAATCCTGTTCCTCAGAGGAGCTTGAGGAGACAGACACCTGATGAGAGGAGGCAAAATCCTCCTCTTGTCTAGGCCTTTTGTCAGGAGGGGGGTTGGGAACCCCTGATCAAAGAAATCAAATCTTCAGCCATTTTAAGCAACTGTTTCTCAGGCATAGGGCCTTGACCTGGAGACTGAAGTGTAGGCTTCTTTTTTGGTTTTAGAGGAGTCTTAAGCTTAGCATAAGATTTTATGGTGAGGGTAGTCGGTCTGAAGACACCTTCAGAAACCGAAGGTGTTCCTGCAGCACCAGCCTATCTTACTGTGATGTCATCGGTAGGGCCTAAGGAAAAAGGCTGCGTCGGCCTATAAATCTCTGCTGGGGGATCCGATGCGGCCTGGGGATCCAATTCAGCAGTAGTCAGGGGCTGCGTTGGTGCCTCACTGAAAACCGGAGAACCGGCGACCGAGCCAGCCAAAGCCTCGGAGTCTGGCTTGGATCTAGGCTGCCTGTCCCTATCCTTGCATTTTTTATGCACGCCGGTAGTCGGTTGCTCCGATGGCATAGTGTAATTAAATTTCTACCGAAGTAGTGTCGTGCGAAATCAAAGTGACGCTTTATAGTTCGCTTATTGAACCTAGCACAAAACCGACAACCAGTGAAGTCGTGGTCTGGGCCTAGGCAAGGTATACAAAAAGAATGAAAGTCCTTATGAGGTATTTGCTTCCCACAAGAAATGCAATTGTTAACTTTTTCTGACATCGGACTGAGGCAAGAAAAGGTTCCCCAACGGGGTACTTAGCTTTGAAGACTTCGGACTGAAACTCGATTCGAAAATCTCAGGTGTCGGCCGACCGGCAGTTGCGAACTGCTTCTGCTTCGGGCACCGCACGGCAAGAAAGACTGAAGAAAATGGTGTCGGATGCCTCTGATATACCCCTGGCGCTCTGACGTCAGGGAAGAAGCGACAGCAACCGACGCCGGACCAAGACACTGGAATTCTGGCCGACTGCGGGACCGCCTGACGGCAGGATAACCCAAGTGTGATGACTGCAGCAGGGTAACACGAACATCAGAACAAGTATGAGGGAAAAAATCTGCAACATTTTTACAAATGGTGGTGGGTAGGGAATACAGGGTTCAAGCCTTATTCTCTACCCACCACCATATAGCACCTGGGGCATTTTATACACACACACACACACACACACACACACACACACACACACACACACACACACACACACACAAAACCTGGGACTGCAGCACTAAATCCTCCCATAGCTTCGGTCGTTGGAGCACTAGAGATGTCCTTCCCCGACGAGACTCCCAGCCTGCCGACGTTGCAGTCCGAGTCCGATCCCTTGCCAGTGACAGTCTATGCAGTTACAACTGCATAGACTTCTGGGATCTCTGCACTTGAATGCTTCTTAAGCCGGACTGCTGCTGAGATAGTCTGCACATGCTCCAGACTGGTTCAGCAGCAGTCTGGATATCAGAAATGCTGCTAGTGCACATGCGAGAAGGTCCGCTACTTGCAATCGTTTTTTTTCTTTTTTTCTTTGTATTTTCTTTTCTTTCTTTTTTTACAACTGGGGGGCTGCAGTCCAATAGCATGGGCCATCCCTGCTTGCCATACAGCTCAACACCTTCCTTATGGATGATTTTAATTATCCTACCATCAACTGGGAAACAGACACAAACACAATATGCTGACTCAGAGTTTTTTGGACTTTGTCAATGCAAATGTTCTGGAACAGCTAGTCAGCACTCCCACAAGAGGCTCAAATGTCCTGGACATAGTACTCACTAACATGGGAGAGTACTGATCCCCCCCCCCGTGTGATGTCCTCCATATTAAGGCTGGACCATAAATAAAAACACTTAGGAATTTTTCAAAGACAAATTACCTCCTACTAAGTGATGGTATAAGAAGTTTCAAAGTCTCCTCAAACACAGGCAACATGGACTTCTATGCAGAGGTTTACACCAATGCCTTGTATAACCACTTAAACAGCTGTACAGAATTGGCTGTACCTGACTGGATTAACACCAGGTCTTGACGAAAACTCTAGTATAAACAGGCTATAAACTAATGTCCAAGAACAAGAGGGAACTGGCCCAGCAGAGGAAGAAATTCCTCTCTAGCTTAAAACAAATTAGAGATATTGTCAAGTCCAAAGCAAAAATCACCTCCCTTGCTAAGGGTGATCACAACACATTCTTTAACTATGTTCAAAATCTAAAAGGGAATACCAAGCTATGCACTGAACTAGTTGTGGATGGCACTACCCATACTCAACTGGAGGTAATAGCCAACCTACTAGCTGACAGATTTGGAGAGAAATTCACCCCCCTCCCCTCAGGTCATCCTCCAAAGTATACCTGCCACCAATCCTCAGGCTATTATCTAAAGAAAGCAGGTCATCTCTGCATTCTCCAAAGCCAAAAACACGGCATCAATGAGTCCAGACAATATCCCAGGATGCCTTTTAAACACCTTAAAACATGACTCAGCAGACCCTCTTGGATCCCTGTTTAACCACAGCCTGCGAACAGTCTATATTCCAGTGGAATGGGGGACAGCAACAGTAATCCCTCTGCACAAAGGGGGACCATCAACTGACCCTGAGAATTAGAGACTCATAAGCTTGACTAGCCTCAACTGCAAGGCCATGAGTCATAGGAGACTATTGTGAGACACACAGATGTGCCCCTCATCAGACTACACAGAGAGAAAGTCAAAGTAAGTTGATTATCAGGTGCTAGAATCCGCCATATCATGCACGCCCTGAAGTCTGTCAACAGGTACTGTTATAACTCTGTCATAGTCCATGTTGGTGTGAATGACCTGAGATGTACCTCTCTGGACTATATGAAGAGAGACATGATTGAGTTTACTGAATGTGTGTCCCAGGCAGGTATGTCCCTAGCCTTAAGCAGCATCCTGCCATCACTCAGAATAATGCCTCAATACAAACAGAAAATGATTGACTACAACAATTGGCTTAGTTTTTGGTGTCACTGCAAGGAGATCCAGTACCTGACAGCCTGGGAGGATTGATAGACCACGATGCTTTGTCAGAGGTGGTCTTCATCTGTCTCCCCTGGGCTTCAAGCTTCTGGCAAAGGCTCTTGCCTCCTCCATAGTGCCTTTTTTAAACAAAGTCATGAGGACAAAATTACCAATGTGAAAAATTATTTTAAACAAAATTTAAAGTTCATGCTACTAAACACTGAGTCTTAACATGAAACTGCACTAACTGCAAGCATTCCTTGCCCTGGAAGATGTTGACATTTGTGCAGTCACCGAAACCTGGTTCAAAGCTGTGAAGAGCACCCCAGCCTACCATACTTTCAGATCCCAAACAGAGAGCTACAAAGTCAAAGGAGGCGGAGTTTCAATATTTATCACACACCTCCAGGCTCATCAAACTGTATGATGCACAGCAGACACTCCAGGTGCAGTTAACTGTTGACAAAACACCTATTAAAATCATAACTAGCTACAGACCCCAACCATGGACTCAGTATGCCCACTCCACCTATCTGGACTTAGTTGAAGCCATCATGACTCAACCCTCTATCCTAATCCTTGGCAACTTTAACTACCCAACCATGGACTGGAAAACCTACTAAACACGGACGCCCAGAGATTCTGAGACTTTGTCAGCACCAATGCACTGGATCAGCTGGTCGACACCACCAGAGAGGTGAAAATATCCCGGACCTGGTACTAATCAAGATGAGTAGCCACTGTATCACCCCCACAGAGTCATCCTCCTTGGTAAGATCCAACCATACAGTGATCACTTTCAAAGTCACCATCTCCCCTGACCCTCCCCCCCCCCCCAAGGTCAAACAAAAAAACTTTTCCAAAGCTGACTACAAACTCCTGACAACAGCTATAAGCAATTTCACAGCCACCGTCCCTTCAGCTGGAACTAGCACTAATATCCAAGTCTACACCAAAAAACTATACGAGCACCTACATAGCTGCATGGACTCAGCAATACCAGACAGAACCAAATCATCTTTCTCAAGGAAGAGTAAATATGCCTGGTGGACAGCAGCAATAAACAAACTCTATAAAAAAGGGAAAAAAATTGCTGTCCAGGACCAAGGAAGAGCAGGTGCCAAAGTTGGAAGCACTCTCTCCTTTGTCTGAGCAAGTAAATAAGGTCACTGGTGAAATCCTCTAAGGCTAACTTCCAGTCCAAATTGGCAACATCCACTAAGGACAATCACAAGGCCTTCTTCACATACGTCCGCAATCTCAAAGGTAACACCCAAATCTGCTCTGAACTGGTGGAACACCACATACACAAATTCTGTAGATATAGCCAACCTGCTGGCAGACAGATTCAGTGAAAACGTCATCCCCCTGTGCCCCCATCAGTAAACCAGGGCACCCCCAGCACCTGCCCCCCCATCATCAGGGAGCAGGTCTTTAATGCCTTCTCTAAGGTAAAAAAAATACAGCCTCCATGGGACCTGACAACATCCCAAGTTGCTTCCAATATGAACTTGGGCAAGAGCTCTCTGCACAATTAGGCACCCTATTCAACCAAAGCCTGAGCACTGGCTTTGTCCCAGCCAAATGGAGGACAGCCACTCTCATCCCGCTACACAAAGGTGGAGCGTCCACCAACCCAGGCAATTATAGGCCAATCAGTCTAACTAGTCTGATCTGCAAGACCAAGGAACACATTACCATGGATCTTATAAACAGGAACATTGGCAACTTCCAAACGCTTGACCCCTCACAGTTTGGTTTTGTCAAAGGGAGATCATGCCTGTTAAACTTGTTCAACTTCTTCAAAACAGTCACCAAAGCCACAGACGAGAGGAACACAGTCTACCTTGACCTAGCCAAAGCCTTTGACACTACTCCTCATTCGGGCATAAAAGATAAACTCTCCCAGCTAGGCATCAACCAGTATGTTACCAGATGGGTAGCTAACTTGCTCACTGACAGAACCCACTCAGTCAAAATAGGGGAAGCCACCTCTAGCAGTAGACCCGTAAAGAGCGGTGTGCCCCAAGGATCGGTCTTGGGGCCTCTACTGTTTGGGATATATTTTTCTGAGGTGAAAGCCAAAACCAGTGGGTCTGTGGCTGACCAAGTCTGCAGATGACTGCAAGCTGGGAGCAGTCTTAAATTCCCCTAGTGATATGAACATCCTCCAAGAGGGCCTTATCCAAACTAATGACTGTTGCCACAAGCATAGCCTCAAACTGAATGCCAAGAAATGCATAATTATCTCCTCTAATTATCACATTAATAACAACATACTAAGCACGCAGTCCTGAGGCACTTAGGCACCCATGTTGATAGAAACCTGACTTTTGACCACCATGTTGCCTCTACTATATGGAAGGCTTTTCTACATGGCCCACCTCATAAGTAAGGGTATTTCATCCAGAAATAAGGAGGTCATAACATCCCTGTACTCCTCCCTTGTCAGACCCATTATCGAATACAATGCCCCCTTTGGCATGTACCTTGCCAAGCAGATGCAGCACCTGGGGAGATCACAGAGGCTCCTGACCAGGAGAATCCAGGGTCTCAAACACTTATCCTATACAGACAGGCTAAAAGCCCTGTCTCTCTACTCAGTCTTGTACAGACTACTCAGAGGTGACCTGTGTCTGGCATACAAGGCCATCTCAGACCCTGCTTTCATGGAGCTGCTGCATATCCGCAAGTCAAACTCCACTCACGCAACCCACACACAAGGCCACAACCTGGTCTGTGACATTAACAGAACTTGTTGGTGGGACAAATTTGTGTCCTAAAGACTCCTCCATCTGTGGAACAGACTCCCTCTCCATGTCAAGCTGAGTACCTCACTAGCCCTCTAAGAGGAACCTGGATGACAAACAGAAAATACACTCCTGGGATTCTACCCGTGTCCATGCTGAACAGGGGAAACAGGTGCTGACTTTGTGGGAACATGGGCAAAATTCTTGGCTAAGCTTATAAGGGCCTCCGGGCCAATGGCCTAGTATTGTTCTATGAGCCTATTAACCTATGGAGAGAATCATTATGGACCTTATTAACAAGAAAATAGGTAATCTCCAAACTCTGGACCGAACCCAGCTCAGATTCGTTAAAGGTAGATCATATGCCTATTAAACATGGTTGACTTCTTCAAGAACATCAGCAAGGCCCTGGACAAGGGAAAGACAGTACATACCACTTACCATGAACTAGCCAAGGCATTTGACACAATCCCCCATTCAGATATTATACAGAAACTCTCCCAATTGGGAATTAACCCCTACATTAACATATGGGTAGCCAACTGGCTCACAGAAAGGACACAATGTACAAATGGGGTTACTTCACCTCTAACAAAAGACCAGTGGCGTACCACAAGGTTCTGTGCTGGGCCCCTTACTGTTCAGAATTTATTTCTCAGAAGTCCAGGCAAACTTGGACAGCCTGTAGCTGGCAAAGTTCAGTGATGATTGCAAATTGGGTGCAGTCAATGAGTCCCCTAATAATTTTAATATATTGCAAATAGGGTTAACGCAGACAAACGACTGGTGCCAAAGCCAAGGATTAAAGCTAAATTCAAACAGTGCATTATCATTCCCTTTAGAAAAGCTGACATCCCTGCTAATTACATTATAGACAGCATCACCCTAAGTGTAGACTAAGTGGTACATGATCTGGGTACTCAGGTTGATAGCAATCTGAACCTTGACTACCAAGTATCCACAGTAGTAAGGAAATCATTTTTTAATGGTGCATCTTATAAGTAAAGGCATTGCATCTAGATTTAAGGATGTTATAATTCCATTATATGCAGCCCTCAGATTAATAATGGAGTATAATTCTCCCTTCTGAATGTACCTCACCAGACACCTGCAACAACTGGAGAGACCACAGAGGTTTCTCAGCAAGAAATTACAAGGTACACAAAATAAGTCTTCCACAGAAAGACTGAAAGCCCTGTCACTGTATTATGTCTCCTACAGGTTGCTAAGGGGTGACATGTGTCTGGATTACAGGGCAGTCTCTGACCTGGCCCTGATGGAAATGCTACACATTTGTAAATCAAACTGCACGAGGGTCACTCACTCCAGGGATCTTAACCTAGCCTTTGACATGAACAGGTCACGGTGGAGAGAGACACATATCTCAGAGACTGCCACTTCTCTGGAAAAGGCTTCCAATTCACGTGAAACACAGCACCTCTTTGACCCTCATCTTCACATACAACCCAGATCAATGGATGGGTGACCACAAATTCACTCCTCAGGTGGTGCCTATGTCCCTCCTCGACAGAGGAAGTCAGTATTAACTACCACAGACCCTTAACTCTGCAAACTTCACTCACTTAATCACCAGCAATTGAGGCAACTCTGGATAAATATGGCCAGGCTTATAAGAGCTCTAGGGCCACTAGCTTAGTAACTTTCTATGAACCTTATTAATAAATGGAATGGTATTCCTACACAAAGTGTACAAAAACACAAGGCACACAGAATCAGATTACATAGACTGGCTGCCAGAAAGCAACCATGTCCTATGGTCCTAAAATTTCAGATTTTCCAATTCAAAGAGGAATCTTATCAAAACTAAAAGAAAGGTTTAATTTTAAAGCTGTGTTTGTTGGGGGGAGGGTGCTAGGATCTATGTAGACAATGACTGCTAGGGACAAACACGCTCCAGAAGGAACTTTTTATTCCATGCATAACGCTATGTAATGAAATAAGTAAGACTTTGCATCACACATAATTGAAGGATTTTTTTTTTATCGTCTGGGCATGAAAACCTATTTTGATCCACAGCAAGCACTTCAAGAACTACAAAGGAGGAAAGAGGGCAAAGCCTCAGGGAATGGAAATGGTGCTGCCAAAGCTTGTACAGGGGATTCATTGATAATGCAGAGCCTGGGTAACTTTGAAAGATTCCCCACAAAATAATTCCTGACGTTCAAACCATGGATGCAGGAGAAATTAAGAGATGTGCAGAACTATCTCAAAGAACACAGAATTTAGAATTATTTAACTGATAAAAACAATGACAAATGATGAATGCTAATTGGATTTTCTTCACGTGAAGTCTGGTCAAAAGAATCAAGAGAATCAAAGATGCCATGAAATCTAGAATCCTGACATATTCTAAGGCTGAAGTCAAGGAGTGATCGGAAAGCATCAGGAAAGCACAGTTGCATAAAAAGAAGTTGTGTCTTACCATAACATTCCATCTGTCTTGTTGACCCTCGTTCAGTCATTACGTATGGGTATCGGTTCCGACCTCGGAACCGAGCCGGCTATCTTCCAAGCTTGCGTCAGCTACAAACTCTCGAGCTAAACTCTTACTCAAACTTCCCCGCTCCCTGTTACCTCAGATTGAGTTTGCAAGTCAAAAGAAGGTAGAGGCTACCTCTGGTCAAATGACCTAAAAGAACCGGATGGTGAGATCCACTAGAAGCCACAGGAGGGGGAAGGAGGGAGGGTCGTAATGACTGAACGAGGATCAACAATACAGATGGGACATTACGGTAAGACGTAACTTCTTTATCTGATATTGTTCATAGGTTCATAGGTTCATAGATTAGTACTAGACTAACTGCCCTTGCGTGCCATTTTAAGCCTAGCCAATTATCCCTTGTGAGACTCAAACCCTGCACCTTGTGTTTGTAAGGCAAAGACCTTCACCATTGGGCCACCCTCCTCGTTCATTCCTTACATATGGGACAGAGTCCCCAGCTACCTCTATTTCTGGAAGGCTCTCATGGAAGGAAATTCCTGAGCACCATAGAACCAAAAGATGATCTTCCCCTGGAGGCCAAATCCAATTTGCAATGATTGATGAAGGTATGAGGCGTAGCCCAAGTTGCAGCTGCACAGATGTCATGTAAAGAAGCTCTGGCATGGAAGGCAGCAGAAGTTGTCACCGACCTTGTCGAATGAGCCTTTATGGTAGTCAGCAATGGAATATTACGTTGTGTATAAATGAAGGTCTTTCAACCATTTAGCCAATGTGACCTTAGCAACAGCACATCCTAATCTAGGTCCAGAATAGGCCAAAAATAACTAGTCTGATTTACGAGAGGCCTTAGTCCTGTTCAAGTAGAAGCAAATTTGCCTGTGAATATCTAGGTTATGTAGGCAATACTCTTCTTTGTTTGAATGATTGGGGAAGAAAACTAGCAATTCATTGGTTTGATTAATGGACATTTCAGAGATCACTTTTGGCAGAAATGAAGGATTAGTTCTCAGAGACACTATCTCTATGAAAAATCAAGTATGGCCTCTTGATGCATAAGGCTTGAAGCTCAGAGATACGTCTGGCAGAAGTAATGGCGACCAAAAACAAGGTTTTCCATGACAAATATCTGAGGTCGCAAGAAGAAGCTGGTTCAAAAGGTGGCATTGTCAGAGCTTGTAGAACTAATGACAGGTCCCATGGTTGAACAGGTTCTCTAAAAGGGGGCTTCAGATGATTCACACCTTTTATGAAGATCTTGCATAATGTGTGTGACATAAGAGAGGAGTCCTGGACACGCTCATGGAAATTAGATATTGCAGCCAAATGAACTCTAATGGTAGAGGCCGATAGACCAGATTGAAATAGGTCGGCTAGATACTCTAGTACTATCGACACTGGTGCTGAGAAGGGATCTACCTGCTTTTCTTTCAGCCAATAGGTAGATCTTTTCCACTTGCTTAGATAAGTAATTCTAGTGGAAGACTTATGAGATGCAATAAGAATGTCCCATACTGGTAAAGAAAGATCATTCTGCTTGGAAATCAAGGGAATTGGAGGAGCCAAGCTGTGAGCTTCAGGCTGTCCAAGTTGGGATGAATCAGATTCTGCAGATGGGAGATCAACCCTGGGGTTGGATGGAGAATCCATAATTGATCTAGCAGGTGAGGCCAAAAGAATGGGGAACCAAATCTGACGAGGCCAATATGGTGCAATGAGGATCACCTTGCTCTTCAACCAACGGGTTTTCTTCAGAAACTGAAGAATGAGTGAGAGAGGTGGAAATGCATAAAGAAGACCCGAGGGCCAATCGTGGACTAGAGCATCCCTGGGTGACTGTCCCGGAGGGGGAATCAGGGCAAAGTAGTTGCTGCATTTGTAGTTGGTCGGGGATGCAAAGAGGTCACAGCAGCAGTCCCCAGCAGTGAAAGATCTCCACCACTTATCAAGGGATTTAGGGACCACTCGTGAGGTTGCAGAATGCACCTGCTGAGTCTGTCTGCTATCACGTTGGAACTCCCGGGAATGTGCGTTGCTAGAAGAAAATGGTTGGTAGCCATCGCCCATTGCCATATCCTCATGGCCTCTAGACAAAGGGGGTAAGATTTGGTTCCGCCCTGTTTGTTGATGTACCAGACCACCGCCATGTTGTCTGATTGAATCGCAATTGTCCCAGACGGCAGCAGGGGATGGAATGCTTGCAACGCCAGAGGCACCGGCCTCAGCTCTAGAACATTTATATGCAGTTGGGCCTCCAATTCGGACCAAGTGCCGTGGACTGTCTGTCCCTGACATAGCCCCCCACCCCATCAGGGAGGTGTTCGTGGTCACTGTAGCCTCAGGCTGCTGGGGGGAGAAACGGCGAGACCACTGCAACGGGTTGTGGGTCATCCACCAATTTAAATCCTGTTTGCACCTGTGAGCTACTCGAATCCTGGCTGAAAGAGAATACTGAAAAGGATACCACTGGGTGAGCAGTAGCCATTGTAGAAGCCTCGTGTGAAACCTGGCCAGGGGGACAATGGCGATGGAGGCTGTCACAGAACCCAACAGCTGTAGAACAGAGTGAGTTGTGGATTTCTCCCTTGAAAGGATTGGGATTAGTTGTTGCTTTATCCTTAGAATTCTGTGCTCTGGAATGGATGCTCTGCAATTCTTTGTATACAAGATGACCCCTATGGATTCTGTGGACTGAGATTGGATTTTTGCCAGTTTATGGTTATGCCTAGCCTTTCTGCAGCGAGGAGAGAGTATGCCAGGGCTTCTTCCAATAGATGTCTGGTGGGGGCGGAGATGAGCCAGTCATCTAGGTATGGAAACACCTGGAATCCTTGTAGTCGCAAGTGAGCTGTGAGAACTGCCATGCACTTTGTGAACACTCTGGGGGCTGTAGACAGTACGAAGGGCAGTACTCTGAACTGGTAGTGACTGGCTCCCGCATGGAAGCGCAGAAATCTTCTTGCTGGCCTGTCCACTTTTATGTGGTAGTACACATCTTGAAGATCTATCGAGAATATCCAATCGTCTTTTTCCAAAAGCGGGAGGATAGACTGTATTGTGACCATGCAGAATTTTTGTACTCTTACAAACTTGTTCAATACACTGAGATCCAAAATTGGTCTCCAGTCCCTGGTTTTCTTTGGCACCAAAAATAGTCTTGAGTAGAATCCAGATCCTATCTGGTCTGGAGGGACTATTTGGATGACTCTTTCTTAGCAGTTTTGCTATCTCTAGTGCTGCTTCTTCCCTTTGAGTGGGTGGAATATCGGGTAAGTTTGTTGGGGGGGGGGGCAGGACAGAGATCGAAGGGAATATGGTAACCTCTGGTTATTATCCTTTGTACTGAAGAGTCGGTAGTGATGGTTAGCCAGACAGAAGGGTACAAGGAGAAACAAACACCGACCAGCTCCAGAGGAAAGGAGCTGGGCCGCTCTTCAGAAGCACTGGTAGGATTGACCAGGAAAAGAGTCCCTGGAACCCTGGTTATGCGGACCCCTGTGAATTTCTCCCTCTGCCTCTAGGGGAAAACTCAGCCTGTGTGTCACGGAAAGGACCCTGAGACTTTTTGTACCACATCTTCCCACTCTTCTGGTTTCTGGAGAAAGCACGTGAGGGGAAGAATAACCGACACCTACAGCAGAAAGGGTCTTACTGTCCTGTTCACATCTGTCCAGTGAGCTTTTAACCTTGGGTCCAAACAATGAAGAGGCTTCGATGGGAGCGTTGAGAAAGGAAGCCTTAAAGGGTTCTGCGAAATTACATAAGTGCATTCAGGCATGTTGTCTCAAAACAACGTCTGAACTCGCCACTCTAACTGCTCCTTCTGATGCGTGAGATATCAGATGCATGGAGGAGTTTGATATCGATTCAATGGTAGCCAGCAGAGAGGCCACTTTGTCACGGACCTCATCAGACTCGGCACCAAAGTTTCAGAGAGCTCAGAAATCAAATCCCTTTGAAGCCTGGTAAAGTGTGCCATATAATTCAGGGACCTGACTGCAAAGGTCGCTGATGCAAAAAATATGCTTCCCTATTCTGTCCAAAGCCTGTGACTCTTTGTTGGGCGGATGGACAGTCTGGCTTTCTTCTTCTGCCAGGTCCTTCTTGATTGTGGCCGCCATCACCAGAGCATCTACAGGAAGACCTTTGGACCAATGGGGGTCAGTAGCAGGAGGGGACAAAATTTTATCTGGCCTCCGGGGAACGGCCTCAACGGTGTCAGGATCTTTCCACGCACGCTGCACGACGAGTCGGACCAGTTTGTCGGCAGGTGGAGTGACCCAGGAGGTAGGGGGCCGGGTGCGAAAGGCCTGCAGGAACAGAGACTCTTCAGAGGTCGGGTTAGAGGGCTGCCAGTCACCTCTCTGTTTAAGGATTTTGAGGATATCACCAAAGGATACCTCAGAGGGTGATCAAGGGGACCCTTCCCCATCATCAAGTCTGTGTCTTCAGTCCTCTGTGGAGTCCATGTGCTTCCTCTTGCACGAGTTTTTTTGATTAACTTCCTCAGAGAAAGAAGCTGGGGAAGTCAACGCAACAGGGGTTTCCTGGGGGAGTACATCCTGAGGCCCTTGTGCCCGGTGTCCGCTAGGAGCGACTTGTGTACATTGCGGTCCAGAGGAGGGCAGGGAGATTGACAACACAGTATCACCAGCAGACGCCAAAGCCTTCTCCATTAGTTGGAACGCTGGTCCACCTGAAGAGGGGTGAGTGTCCAGGACAGGTGTCACCCCTCCCCTAAGTGGCTCAGCCTGCCGACTCGAAGTCCCTGGATGGCTGTGAAACACCAAATTACGTATGCCACAGCTGACATCCTGGGTCGTAGCAAACCTCTCCTGCCGCAAAGGCAACTGCGGTTCCTTAGTGAGGTCCATAAACGGAACCGTAGAGGGGGAAGACTGTGCTATATCAAGGGGCTTCAAAGGCAATGAAGGAGGAGAATAAGTAGGGGTCTTTGACAAAGGGTGATCACCTCCCAAGGAAGGCTAGGTCCTGGGGGGGCGGGATCCCTCTGTTCAAAAGCACTTAATCCACAAGACGAAACACGTCATGTTCAGAGAGGCTTCTAGTGGATTTCACAGACACAGCTGAGGGAGAGTCAGGTCTATCGAAGGATGGGACAAGCTCGGTGCCCACCTCACCAGTCTGAACTGAAAACAACGGGGCCATAAGGGACTGAACTACAGGTGTCTGCACCAAGGAAATTATCGGTGCCGAAGTCATGGTCTGCACCGACAATAAGGTCGGTGCTGAAGTGGTTGTCGGCGCAGAGGCTGGCCGAAAAAATTGGTGTCAACAACTGAGGTTTCGGTTCCGTGTAAGGTGTCAGAGCCGATGTGGTTACAGTCTGCACTGACTGGATAGTCGGCGCCGGTAGAGAGGGCTGAACCGAGGAGCCCCTCAGTACCAATAAGGTAAAGGGCATGCTAGTCGGTGCCGAAATCACAAATGGTGCCGATGGCCTCGGTGCCGAAGATCTAGGCACCGAAAGCACTGGAGCCGAAAGAGTCAGTTCCGAAGTAGAAAGCTTAGCCTTCTTGGGTCTCGGTTGGTGGGAGTCCCCAGCTGAGGACGAAGGAAGAGACTTGGCCTTTGTATGATCACCAGTCTTTTTCTTATGGGATCTTGGAGGGGTTGAAGCCTCCAACCCAGAAATAGCTTCTGAAAAGGGAGATTTGAGTAGTCCCTTCAATAACAATTTATTTTTCCTCTCAATCAACATCCTGTTCGAGAAGTTCTTACAAATTCCACAGGGCGGATCAACTGATAAATGAGGCACACCCAAGCAATAGACACACAGAGAATGTGCATCTGAAGTAGGTAATTTATGGCCAGAATCTGAACATCCCTTAAATCCTGGACTACCTTTTTTTATCTGCCATGATAGGAAAGAAGGAAATCAGAAAGAATACCAGCAATGGTACAAGAAATACCCGAAGGTAATGAAGAAAAGGGGTCTACCAACGATGGTAAAGAAGAAAATACCTTGCGGTAAAAAGGACTGAAAAATTTCAAGAAAGGATAGTCGCTAAATGCGATAAGGTAAGAGAAAACAATTTAGTAAGTTTTCTGAGAGAAAAAATTATTTTCGACTAGTATGACAACAAAATATTGTACTTAGCTCAAGAGAAGTAGCTTGACACGACCAAATGGCGAAGCGGCAAACAGAATCTGGGGTAACAGGGAGAGGGGAATTCTGGGTAAGAGTTTAGATCGAGAGTTTGTAGCTGATGCGAGCTTGGAAGATGGCCAGCTCGGTTCCGAGGTCAGAATGGATACCCATACGTAAAGAATGAACGAGGATTAACAATATCAGATGTAAACTTACCATAACAGCAGATCCTCTTATACATCACTGCTGCAGTCTCCTAACCTATTTGGGTTACATCCTGCCAAAGATATGACCAATCAGGCAACTTTTTTAAAGCTGGAGGGCACCTTCCATGCACTCCAACCGCCAGGAGCTCACAATATAAAATGCAGTTAAAGTACCAAACACTCCACAGCTTTCTTTCCCCAAGAAAAGAGGCAAAGTTAGATGTTAAAGAAGAGTAACTATACACACACAGGTATGTACAACCACACCCTGGCAATAAAAACAAAACTAAAGAGGAGGGAGGGGACAGGGACTGCAGCTGCGATCAATTAGCACAGCTACTGTTATAGTAAGTTTACTTACACGTGTATTATTTTCAATACCAGATCACTGTTGCAGTACGTTAAACTGCTTGGACAAACTATCATAGCTTACAAACAAAAGGGGAGGAGGAAGAAATAAGAATCAAAGAGCCTCTGAAGAATGATCCTAGCAAAGCCTGTTCTGGATCTGGAAAAGGAATCCAGTTTGTAATCCTTTTTAAAAGTGTGTACAGAGGATCAAGTTGCTGGGTCCAGAAAACTCTCGAGGCCACTTTAGGCATAAAAGAAAGATTAGTTCTCAGAGAAACTCTGCCCTTGTGGAAAATGAATGCTGACTCACCCTAAGAATTTATAACTCAGACACCATTCTAGCAAAAGTGAGAGCACAGAGTACCATCCAATAAGTTTGACTTGTACATTGAGGAAATGTTTTGAGTGTACTTAACTTTCACATCTAGGTACTGACTTTCATCAAGTGGTTTTATGGAGGGTCAATCATTTATAAACACTTAAGTTGGGACGCTCTGGATCAAGGTCTAAATGCTGATGTGGTTTATACTGACCTAGCAAAGGCCTTTGATTTTGTGCTCATGACAAAATTTTAAACATCAAGGTGGAAAGAAAGAGTGACAGTTACACTATGAAATGGACCATTAAATGGTTGGAGGGCAGATCTTATAGAGGTAAAATATGCAATGCTTTCTTAGGACTAAGAACATAAAGTAGATGTTCCCTAAGGTTCAATGTTAGGACTCAAACTGTATGCTGATTTAGTGGTTTATACTTTCACACTTAAAACTGCTCTCATAGGTTCATAGCTAGGTACTAGGTTATTGACCCTAGGGCCTATATAAGGCTAGCCAAAAAGGTACCCTGGTTTTCGCCAACCAAGAACATTTTCCTGTGCCCCTGTCGAGCACAGCCACAAAGGTGATAGTCTTTTCTTGCTGCTGTTTTACTATAAATAAACCTTTCCTACAGTTTGGAAAGTTCTACCTTAAAGCCAAGAAGCAAAATTTGTGTTCTTTAACTGCAAAGGGGTTATTAACTCTAGGGCCAGGAAGCAAATAATTGTGCTACTGTTTTTCTTGACTAAGATAAGAAACATTTTTTAGGTAAAGAAAACAGATGGTATAATTCTGAAAGCTGCCAGGTTGTAGGAGGAAGAATAGAATGGGGTGAACCTTTGTGACCTGAAAATTATCCCAAGTCTATATGCTAGTTTATTAGCTGTATCTGCTGGCTCTATGTGCCAACACAATGCATTCTTGTTTCTTCCCCTTCATTTTAAGATGTGGTTGTAAATGGTCTTACTACTATCATAAGCCTTGATGTCAAGCTTTACGTTGAATAAAATGTTGCTTTTACTTTGATTGTTTTAGCTAGTCAAGTTTGAAAGAAGTTATTCTCAGCTTTGCTGGGTAGGGATGTGTATAAATTTAAGTCTTTGTATGCTCTTTATGTTTGATTTAATACTCTCATGATTTTCGTAACTCCATTTATTCTTACTCCAATAGTTTCCACCATATGTACATCTCACATGAATGACCAACTATTTACTTTTCAGGAAGTTACCCACAACAGTGAAGGAACTCCTTGAAAAGCCACTTATGAAAAATAAACTGTTTAACAGAGAATTCACTCCTTTTTCCTTTGGATTTTTGCTCCTTTACTAGTCAAACCCTTGCACATATTTTAAAACTCCAAGTACTAACAACGTCCTACACCTCAATTTAAAAATTCCCTGACCATCTACATGCAACGGAAGTCATCTCCATCTGCAATTCAGGACTTTAGGCTAACGTGTCTTTTTTGTCCACTAACAAATGTATTTGGAAAAAAAAAAATCACAAAAATTAAAAGCACAGGAGAATATGATCACAGACTGCACGCCATGTTAGGACTAACCACTGAGTGGTAAAAATTGTCTCTAGGTGATCTGGTCAGATAGATTGTTTCCAAAAATGGATATGGGTATTTGCCAGTGATTAGTGGGTTGAGGACTCAGTCTACTCTGGCCTACACAGCTATGCTATGGGCCCATGCTGAGGGTGGGAGGGATCTATTTGCCTCTACTGGCCAATGTGTGCCTGCCATAAAGCCCAGCAGCCATGGGTCAATAAGCTATCGGGCCAGCTGGTGTACAGTTGCCCAGCAAAAGCTAGAAGTAAAACCAAATCAGCCTGCCAAACTTGAACTAAGGATTGCTACACTCAATATACGTACACTGTCAGGACAAAGCTTGAAAGTGGATAACATAATGGTAAAGAGGAGGCTGAACATCCTCTATATCCAGGACAGGAGATGGAGGGGCAGTGCAGCAAATCTGAATAGCTTGGGATCCATACTCTTACTAAAGAACAGTACAGACTAGAAATGGTATGGAAACTCTGGTGAGGGAGAGGCTTCAGAAGATAGCAAGGGATGTCATCAGAATTAGTGACAGACTCATGGCAATCAGACTCCAGTGTAAAAATAGGGCACTATTCACAAGCTCAACCTATGCCCCACAGCAGAGTTGTGATGGACAGGAAAAGCGTGCACTCAGGCAGCATTTGCAGGACCTACTAGATAAGCAGGACAACATGAGTTAAGTGTTTACAGCTGGGGGCTTCAGTGCACAAATTGGTTCAGACAAAACAGGATATGAGTACTGCCAGCAGGAACAGAAGAGGACAGGCCATTCTAGATGTCTGTCTGGCAAACAGCTTGATGGTGGCCAACACACAGTTCAGTAAGACAGACAGCCACAAGATCACATACAAAAGTGGCCAATATGCAACTTAGGTAGACTTCTTCCTAGTAAGTAAAGAAAGAGTACTGCGGTAGAATCATTGACTGCGAATTCATCCTTGGTAACACTGTAGACCAGCAGCATAAACCACTTGTTGCCAAAATAAGTTGAAAGCAGTGGTCAGAGAAGACTCTAAGTTGAACACAAACTAGGCTGAAGACCTAAAAGTTGAATTAAGAAAGCACAACAGTTCAAGGAAATACTTAAGGCTCAAGCAAGGTGGAGTTACAGAATGGCCTGAAAACAGCATGTGTGAGGACTACAGAACAGATAGGTACATGAGAAAAGCTGGTGGTGGAATGCAGAAGTCCAGGAACTCATCAAAAGACAGAAGGAGGGCAGGAAAAAGTGGGAGACAGTAAAGATGCACCAGGCTAAGAATTAGTACTGGCTGGCTAACAAAGAGGATAAGAAAGCAGTTGCAATAGCAGAGGTATCAGAGGGATTCTACCAGCTTCTGGAAATGGACCCAGTAGAGATCACAAAGAAACTCTATCAGATTGCAAGGCAAAGACAGAAAGATAAAGAAGATAGTTTCGGACATCCTTTATAAGGGATGCCAGTAACAACTTTCTCACCAGTCCACAGGACATCAAAGGCAGATGGAAGGAGTACATCCAGCAGATTCTAAAGAAAGAAAACACCAGAGAAGCTGTACTATCCAAGACGCAGCCTACATTAAAGAAGATAAGTTGTCCACCCTGGAAAA
Source organism: Protopterus annectens (assembly GCF_019279795.1). NCBI lineage: Eukaryota > Metazoa > Chordata > Ceratodontiformes > Protopteridae > Protopterus > Protopterus annectens. The sequence continues at coordinate 920,052,360 of NC_056731.1, forward strand.
AGCAAGAACACCAAGGAAAATGAAGTCAGGGAAAGCAGAAGGCTCAGATGAGGCCACACAGGTAAGATCAAAATGTTAGTTGAGGAAAGAAGAGAAGGAGTCCACCCTAGAAGTACAAACAACACTAAGGAAAATGAAGTCAAGGAAAGTAGAAGGCTCAGATGAAGCCACACAGGTAAGATCAAAATATCAGTTGAGTTAGGACAGAAATGGCAACTGAGGGTACTTATAAAAGTAGAGAGAGAAAGCCGTATCTCAGATGACTGGAGAATAGGCATACTAGTGCCAGTGTGCAAGAAAAAATGTGAGGTTCAGAACTGTGAGTGGTATAGAGGTATCCACTTCATGTCACACTGCATTAAAATTCTGGACAGGGTGATTTGATAAACAAATATGTGGAACGGGAGAAAGTAGGATGGAAGATGATCAGTCTGGATTTAGATCAAGATACAGCAAAACTCACCTGATATTTGCAGTGAAACAGAGAGCTGAGAAGAAGCCACATGTGAGGAACGAGTTCAACTAGGTATTCTCAGACTTGGAGGAAGCATATGACAAGCCCCAAGAAAGCTGATTTGGGCAGTCCTGTGATTGTTCAAAGTCCCAGAAACATTGGTACAATCAGTGCAAGCTATGTACAAGGACTCAATGACACAAGTACAAACAGTGTTCAGACTCACAGAAGGGTTTCTGGTGACAGCGGGTGTGCATCAGGGTTCAGCTCTGAGACAACTGCTAGTCATACTGGTAATGGACTACATTAGCAAACATGTTGGAAAGAACAGATCTACAAAGCTGCCATGTGCACATGATGTAACATTACAGATGAAAGAACTTCAACAAATGATAGTGGAATGGAATGCAAAGCTGAAGGCATATGGGATGAAACTGAGTATAGACAAGATAGTTTTAATGGAAGCAAACGGGGAAATTAGAAAAAGCTGAGAACTGAAATAGAAGGGGAAAACAGCTTAACAGCTTCAAGAATCTGGGAGAGGTGGTTGAGTAGAAGGGAAGTCTGAATGAAGAGGTCAAAGCTAGAATCAAAGGGCCTGCAGACAAATGGCACAGGGTGCCATGGGTACTATATCACAGAAGAATACCAAAGAAGCTGAAAAGTAAGTTGCACAAAACAGTGGTGTGACAAGTACTACTGTATGGTACAGAAACCTGGACAGTGAAAACAGACCAGTTGAGGAAGCTAGAGGTGATGAAGATCAAGTGGTTGAGATGGGTACTAGGATGCACAGTGGGACAGATGAAGAAATGAGAAGCTAAGGTCAGAAGGAAGAGATTACAGTGCTTTTTCATACTGAGACTTGTATTTTCTCTTTGTGAGTGCTCTTTCTATGCATTTAAAGTGAGGTTTCTGTGTTCTGTTCAGGTGGCATAATCTTGATAGGGGTCTGTTGCTGTCCAGGCCTAGTAGTTTTGTTTGTTGAGTTTCCTGCGTTTCTGGCAACCATTTTCTGCTGATAGTCTGTCTTCATTATTACTGACAGTAACGGGGTTTCCTGACCTTCTGTAGTACGAGTGATTGGGTAATAGCAGGGGCTAATAGGACTGAGTAGTAATTTGATCTTCTAACTCTTTCATCCTTACTGGTATATAAACCCTGTATCTGGAAAAGGTTGTGCTTGTATTTATCAGGCTGTGGATGGTAATTCATTACTGAAACTAAGCAGAAATTCCTTAAGATTAATTAACTTCTGTTCCAGCTGTCTCCATTACCACTTTACTGAAAAAAAATCTAAGCTTGTTTCCCCCCTTTCCTGTAGCAAGTGTAGTCCACATACAGATTTGCTGTATCCAGACTGTTTGTAAGCTCCTGAGCCGCTTAACTAGGGTTAAACTATTCCCGGCGCCAAGCCCCCCCCCCCGCTTAACTAGGGTCAAACTATTCCCGGCGCCATAAAGTCTGTTCTTCAAATTTTCCCTTACAACTAGCCAGCTTTTTAGTTTTAGCACTCAAATCTGTTTCTTTGAGTTCAGATCTTGTTCAGAACTCATTGTAAGCACTAAATAAGCTACAAATTACTACAGCACTCAACTTTCCTCACTTGTCTAGAGGAACACAGTTTTTAGTACTTAATAAATAAGCACCTATCCAGACATGTCTAAAGGTCAGCTCCCGGTGTTTTCTCCTGTGTACTTGATGAATCTGGGCATCTTGGGGCAGTGCAGCAACTGCCTCTTGTACACAGACAACCCTCTCCTCCTACCACCCAATACTACAATCTGTGAAAGATGCACTTGTATAGCCAAACTGGAAGCAAAGCTCTCTTCACCAAAGACTGGACTAGACAATCAAGAGGAGAATGTAAACACCTGCACCACACCACACTCATCACACAGTCCCTCAAAACCTACACCACCAAAACACACACATAGAAGCACAAAAGACACACCTACATTCGCAGACGCTCTCAATAAAAATCTGCCCAAACAACAGAGACCTCCAAAGCAGAAATGCAAGCAAACTCCACCCCCCCAACACAACCCAAATGACACACAGCCCACAAACTCAGTGCGTCACTCCACTACAGCCCATAAGGCATAACATACCCAACACTCTAGTCATAGGTGACTCTATAGTCAGGCACACTGATGTTCCACTCACCAGCCTAAACAAGGAGAAAGTTACTGTCAGCTGCCTGTCGGGTGCAAGGATCCGCCACATAAAGCACGCACTCAGGTCACTCCACAACAAGTATAAATATGACTCTGTCATTGTCCATGTTGGAGTGAATGACCTGAGACGTACCTCCCTGGACTACATGAAAAGTGACAGAGGAGCTCTCCGATCTTGTAGATCAGGCAGGTATGACCCTAACCCTGAGTAGCATCCTGCCATCACCCAGAATGATACCACAGTACAAGGACAAAATGATTGACTTCAATGACTGGCTAAGCTTCTGGTGTCATTTTAAGGGAATCCAGCATCTGTCTGCCTGGGATGACATGATCGACAGACCACAATGCTTTGGCAGAGATGGCCTGCACCTGTTGCCCTTGGGATTCCGGATACTGGCAAAGGCTCTTGCCACCCCTATAGTGCCTTTTTTAGGCAGGGTTCACATGACAAATTCACCACCGTAACAGGTACAAGCAAGCAAAATCTGAGGGTAATGCTACTCAGTGCTAGAAGTCTAAGCCTCAAAATGGACTCACTTGAGGCACTCCTTAAAATGGAAAACACTGACATCTGTGCAGTGACAGAGACCTGGTTCAAAGCTCCAGAGAGCACCCCTGCATTACCAGGCTATAATTCATACCACACTTTTCGGCTACCTAACCCGGACTGAAACACTAAAGGCGGAGGCGTGTCCATATTCATTAAGGATGTCCACACCTCCAAGCTAGCTGCTCAGCATAATGCATCCGAGATTATCCAAGTGCAACTAACTCTGGGCAAGACCACAATCCAAATTGTAGCTTGCTACAAACCCCCCACCATGCCCCAGGATTCCCACTCCTCTTTTCTTGATACAATGGAAAATTTTAGGGTACAACCCGACAACCTAATAATGGGTGATTTCAACTACCCCACCATTAACTGGGAAAACTACTCATGTACCAACTCTTCTGCTCAACGTTTTCTGGAATTCATAAATTCCAACACCTTGGATCAACTTATCCACACCCCCACCAGGGGCAGCAATATCCTAGACCTGGTCATTACCAACACAGGTGACCGGTGTTCCACACCAAAGGTAAATTCCTCGTTGGTCAGATCCAAGATGCTAATCAGCCCAGACATCCACATCCCGCCCCCCCCTCCCCATTATGAAAACAACCATAAAAAATTTCTCCAAACCCAACTTCATGTTTCTTAAGACAGAAGTGGCAAACTTCACGATACCCATGCAGATGGACAATAAAGGTACGACTGCTGAATCCTGCAGAAATGCACTTTATAAGCACTTACACGAGTTTATGGATCGTGCTATCCCTAACAGAACCAAGATGCTATCCTCCAAAAAAAGGAAGCCAATCACAGAAGAAAGAAACTGTTGCAAAAAAGAGTAAAATCCCATGATTGGAGGAACTCCCTGGTCAGCCTCAGTAAGAAGCTGAGATCCCTCATGAAATCTTCCAAAGCTAGTTATGAAAACAAAATCGCCACTGATTCTAAAGACAGCTACAAAGCATTCTATAGCTATGTCAAGAATCTCAATGGCAACACTCAGATCTGCTCTGAGTTACAGCACAATGGCACTAAATAAACAGAACCAACTGACACTGCCAACATCCTGGCAGATAGGTTCAGTGCTAACTTTACCCCCCTCTCACCCCCTAAAGGGCCCATCTCTATATCGGAAGAATGCAAAGTTCCTGTAATCACGGCTGCACAAGTAAAAACCTCACTCTCCAAAGCCAAGAACACAGCATCCATGGGACCTGACAACATCCCAGGCTGCATTCTACATGAACTACAGAATGAACTGGCACCTCACTTAAGTACCATGTTCAATCATAGCCTCACCTCAGGCTTTGTGCCCATTGAATGGCGCACTGTGATGGTTATCCCACTCCACAAAGAGGGAGCCACAACAGACCCTGGAAACTACCGCCCCATTAGCCTGACGAGCCTGGTCTGCAAGGTCATAGAACAAAGATAATGGTAATCTCCAAACTCTAGACCCCACACAGTTCGGGTTTGTAAAAGGCAGATCATGTCTCCTAAACCTGACAGACTTCTTTGAAGCAGTCACCAAAGCCATAGAGGAGGGTAAGGTGGTTCACACAGCCTATCTAGCCCATCTAGTTTATGCACATGTTGGAAAGCATAAGACAATATGGTGAAGATAATCTGGAACAGATAGGAAGAAGAAATTACAGTGTCCAGCAAAGAGCTGGATAAATTCTGTGAGAGAGGATCTATGACAGTCAGGCATGACTGTCAAAGAAGGCAGGAGTGTGACAATTTTATCCAGAGAGAACACCCAGACTCCATGTAGAAAATGGGAGAGAGTGGGATAATGTTGACTAAAAAATTGAGCACATCAATAAATACAGAATTTTAGCTGAAACTGGTTACAACACAGTGCAATTTTTACAATCTGTTTTACTGACTACTTATGAGCTTAAACTGGAAACTGTTGGTTTTACCAGTAATGCTTTATCCTGGTTCAACAAAATTATTACCAAAAGTGATCAAATGAACATGGTATATACTTCTTCAGGAGTACCACAGGGACCACTTCATTGTCCCATACTATTCTTCAACACTACTCATCAATCATCAGGCCCATTTTGCCTAATTAGCCCATTCATTCCCCATTACCACGTCAAGAGTCAACATGAAGGGACCCATCATTCAGACAGCCAATAGAGGTAACTTCACACATTTTCAATGAAACCCTGTTCCCCACGTGCACTAGGCAAGGCAGCAGGGAAGACATGTTCCCACTCTTCCTTAACAAGAGTTTCATTTAAGTAGCCCTGCCCCTATCCCCCAAAACATGAGAAGTGGGTTATCTCCAGTCTCCACAAGGAAATGCACATATCCAATGTGTCCTGAGCAAGTGCAACCATCCCTACCAAAAAGACAGACAAGCGGGTAAAGTCTCTTTGTACCCATATCCTTGCTTACTGGTCATAGCCTTGAGGTGACATGGAAGGGGTACAGTAACAGCTAACAAAATTGAAGTTTGTGATGTTTACTGTAAAATGTATGTGAAGGATTTCAGCTCCACAATCTGTTCTAGAACATTACTTTTTTTTCAAGTACTGCCCTATAAAAATGTCACTCCACCTCTTTGGTCACTGGGCTGGGCTGAGTAGAAAAAAGTTCTAACTAGTTATTTATGGAACGCAGAATGAGTCTCTTAACTCGGTCCCTCTGACAATTTCCAAGAAAGTTAATTAAACTTCGTCCTATAGTGAAAAAACTGCAACTTGGGGGGTGGGGGGTAAAAGCTATCAGATTTGGGTACAAGTCAGTAACTGACTTGTAGAAAGTAAAAAGAAAGAAAATTATCCAGAAAATGAAGGGAAAAAAAACTTTGTGTAGGAAAAATCTTGCAACTGTACAGAAAAAGGCAGTTTAATTTTTAGCTTTGCTACAAGAGATGGATTCCAGTAATTTACAGGAAAACTAAACCTGCTAATCTCACAGGGGTTTCAAAAAAGTAAAATACTGAATGAATATATATAGCCAAATAACAAATGGCTGGAAAAAATAGAAACTAACTATCCAGTTAAGCTGACAAAACTGCAAATATCAGAGATTGAAATGAAAAGGCTGACTCAGCATGAGGCTTCTTCAAGCAGATGCATTTCAAAAACCAGAGTTTATAGATGGTGCAAACTCAGAAAAACTGAGATTGTCTGCTATACTAAAGAAATTGGAAGAAACAGACTGTATCAATCTTATGAAAGTACAAATAAGCATAGACTCATTTTTCACAGCAGGATTTGTTAACAGAGAGGATACATTGTATGTACACACTAAACCCAATCATAATAAAGCAGCCAAAACCTTTATTAGTAAAGATGCAATCATACCAGCAGAAAGGGTTGATAACAAAATTGTGGTAGAAGGGAAAAGTATTAAAAATGAAGATGCGCAGACTGTTCATGGAAAATTGTTATTCACTGTACGCCAGGCAGAAGAGAAACAGTTTATCCCAGCAACCAGTGTATGCTGACAGTCAGGTGTGAGACTAAAGCAGCTGTACCCAGCTGTTCTCAGAATATTTTTTTCTTGTTGAGTCAAAGACAATTTTGGATACAGAATAAACAAAAAAAAAGTTAAAACTACAAAGTGTGCACCAGCAAGCAGAAGTGGACTCTGCTTCTCATTCGTCTGACTGACAATACCAAAACCTGTAGATAGACTTTGCCAGAGATACCTTTCCCATCATTCCAAAATAAAATGCTTGAGTGGCAGAAAAAAAAGCACATGGGCTGATGAGAAATCTCAGAAATACTTTGGACTTGAACCAATGCCTGGTATTAGGAGATGATCAGGAAGAAGACCATTAACACTATGAAATTAGTGAACTACTGAATTAATGGGTTACTGTAAAAAAACAATTCCATTAGACATTAAACTGGACATGTAAAATACGGCTTTGCAAGAAGTGGAAGAGAAAGGGGTTCAATAAGTGTATACTAGGCTAACAACCATTAGGGCCTTTATAAGCTCAGCCGTGCAACCCAAATGTATCCTGCGAGCTATACATTTTAGATGCTTATACAGGCATAGTTGGTTATGAAATGATTTAATGACCGTCACTGTCCATCAAACCAGAGGTGAATTTTTGATTTTCCATCCAAAGGTCAAAGTTATGCTTAAACAGAATTTTGGAGGGAATTTTTTTTTCACATGGACAGGGAACCTGCTTCAGAGAAAGGGAATTCTCTGAGATACATATCTGTCTCTCCAATATGTCCTAGTAGTTCTGATGCTGCTTTGCAGATGTGCAAAGGATTCATCAGAGTGAGGTAAAGGGATGCCTTGTATGCCAGGCATAGATCACCTCTTTGTAGTCTGTATGAGACAGAGTATAGAGATAAGGCTTTGAGGTGATCTGCATAGGACACTGTGTTTATGCCCGGAATTCTTTTTGTAAGGAACCTATGCAAACCTTCCAGCTGCTGCATGTATTTGGGCTGCTAAATACCGAAGAGGGCATTATATTCAATGATGGGCACGAGGAGGGCTGGGTATAATGGTACAATGACTTTCCTGGACCTAGATGCCATGCAATTATTTGTAAGATTAGCAAAACTGAAGGATTTCCTTACTACCTTGGACACATGTTGGTTGAAGGTCAGGTTACTGTCTACATGTTTTCCCAGATCATTGACTAGTGGGTCAATTCTTAGGGATGTTTTATTGATGACACAGTTTCCTGAGGTGGCCAACTTCCCAAAAGGTGCTAAAATGCATTTCTTTGCACTGAGATTTAAGACATGGATCAAACTGGTGGGCAAACTATAAAATATATACGTCAATTCATATCACTGACTTTAGAAGGGCATTGAATAGAATGAACTTAAGTAAAAATTATTTTTATTCTAATATTTTTATAAAAATCTCATGTCATAAACTGTATGTATACTGTAAAGCAATTCTATATAGGATGCAATCACGGGTATTTTAAATGTGAGTTGGAGAAAGTCTCATCAGTGTCTGCTGCAGATACTTAATATAAGGCAAGTATGTTTTCTTAGCTATAATATATCCAGACTACACTACAGGAAGGTAAAAAAAAGTCAAGAAAGAAGTAAATTAAAGCATAAGATGATGGGATTTTGGGTTGCTGGGTGAGGGATATAAAAGTGCACTAATCACATTATTATGCAGAATAAAGACAGTAAGTGCATTTTTTACAGGGGGTCAATTTATTTATTTATTTATTTTACATTTGTTTACCGAGAGAAATCCGTCTGGATACATGTCCATTTTCAGCGGAGGCCCGGGGAGAAAAGCTCCAAAAATAACAGATAAAAAACAGACAAAAAAACAAACACAAATTAAGTTATGTGCTATACATAATAGATATTGTGGATGATTAAACTAGTACATGTCATTATGTGATAGGAACAAATAAGAACAACGTCATAATTATACTAATATAATTTCTATAGGTAATTTCATTTAATACAATCTACTGATAAAAATAACAAAAAAGCCTTGATCATAGGGTTTAGGTAAGAAGTCGACTATTCCTGTGAGAAACTGGTAGATACTGGATAATGGTCTGTTGTGAGAGAGTTTTTGCAGGAAAAATAAAAGAGGATTTAGGTTTGAGCATGGAATGGAAGCCAATTAGTATCCTGGATAGGGTTAGTCAGGAAATGAGCATTGGCATAGCCAGTGCGACTGAAAGTGGTGGAACAGCTGTTTTTTGAATTGGGGTAGACAAGTAATAGTGAGGATATTAGAAGGAAGTGAATTCCAGACTTTTCCAATGGCGTTTGTAAATAGTGCATCCCCTCCTACGTTGAAAACTTTAACCATTTTCAAGAGTGGCCTGTTAGAAGAGCGTAGACTATTTAGGTTGGTATATGGTAAGGCTAAATTCTCAAGTGAAGGACATTTGTCAGGGTATTTGAGTATTTTAAATACCTCAGTGAGTTGGGTCATTTTAACAAGATTGGGGAGTTCTATCCATCCTAGGTTTTTTAGGTTGATACAATGATGAGTTCTATATGGAGTTCCTGCTGCAAATCTTGCAATATGATTGTAGGAGCAGGATAGTTTATTTAAGTTGGTTTTGTTCAGGTTGGTGAAGATTGTGGATGCATAAAGAAGGGTGGAGAGCAAATGTGTCCGGGCAATGGTCATTTTTGCCGTTGGGGTTAGGAAATTTTTGATTCTATATAGTGATCCTAGTTTTTTGTTTACTGTTTTAATGGCTAAGTTAATATGTGTGTCGAATTTGAGTTTATTATCAATAGTGACTCCTAGTAGTTTCATGTGAGGGTCTGGGGAGATAATTGTACCATTTTTTTTGATGTTGTAGAGAAGTTGATAAGGTGAAGTTTGTGGGTTGGCTGAAAGAGCAATAATTTAGTTTTTTTGGATTTAGGATTAACTGACGACCAGATAGCCAGTTTTCCACTTTGGTAAAGCAACTTTGAGTTTTGGTTACTAGTCTATCAGGAGATATATCCGAGCAAACTAGTGTTGAATCGTCCGCATACTGAATACAGATGGCCTCAGGAATGGCTTTATGGAGATCATTAATGAAGACTGAGAAGAGAAGTGGACCTAATATGGACCCTTGAGGAACCCCAATGGTGTTAGGTAGCAAATTGGAGAGTTTATTCTGCCAAAGTACTGCTTGTTTCCTACCAGAGAGGTAGGCATTGAACCAGTCTAGGGTTAAGTTATCCAGGTAGAGATTTTTTAAGGTGTCCAGAAGTAGTTGATGGTTGACCATATCAAATGCCTTTGATAGATCCAGAAAGAGGGCTGATGACACATTTTTGTCTTTACGGTTATGATTTATTGTGTCTGTAAAGGAGAGGAGGGCCGTTGTAGTGCTGTGGTTGGGTCTAAAGCCATGCTGAGAACTAGTTAGTAGTTTGTTTTGGATAAGATATTGGAGGAGTTGTTTATGCATACATTCTTCCATAACTTTGGCTAAAGGGGACATTATAGCTATGGGCCTGTAGTTAGATAGTTCTGTGGAGGACCCCCCTTTATGGAGTGGAATAACGTGGGATATTTTCCATATAGACGGTATTGTAGACTCGGTAAAGGTCCGATTGATAAGGATAGAAACAGGGTAAGCTATGACATCTGCAGTTTTTTGTAGGTATTCTGTTGGGAGGAGGTCTGCTGAGGGAGTAGTTGGCTTAAGTTTTTGTAGTAGGGATCTTATTGAGGATGTGGGGACACTTTTTAGGTTGAAGGTATTTATAGGTTGTGGGATATTCTCAATTACCCTTAGGTTGTTAGTGGATAGTTGGTTGGCTAAGGTTTGGATAATATTTGTAAAGAAAGTATTGAAGGTATTGGCTATTTCTTCAGGGTCTTTATCCATTACTACTTCTGGGGTCGGAGTGGACGACTTACCTGGGTGGAGAAGGTTATTTAAGCCTGCCCAAAATTTTTGAGGGTTATTTTGGTGCTTATTCTGTAGTTGGCAGTAATAGTTTTTTTTCTCAGCTAATATGGCTTTTTTAGTTACATTTCTTAGCTGTTGGAATTTAGTGCGGTCTAAGATAGATTTGGTTGTACGCCAGGTTTCCCAAGCCTTATTTCTGAGTTTGATTTTAAGTTTGGATTCTATTGTGAGCCACTGTGCAATCTTAGTTTTAGTTTTGATGAGTCTTTTAGGGGCGTGGGTATCTAGTATGGATAGGAAAGTGGTGTTAAAGTGTTCTACTGCATCTTCTAGGGGGAGATACTTGAGTGTTGTCCAACTACAGGATTTCAGATCATTCTTAAATTTTGTGAGGTCAAACTTTTTTTTGTTTCTAACTGACCTATAGACTGGGACTGTGGAGTAACCTGGTTTATTTTTAGTAATATATGTTATAAGGTGATCACTAATGTCATTTGGTAGGGTCCCGGACTTGTACATGTGGGGGTGACTGTTTATAAGGATCCAATCAAGAATACTTTCTTTTTGGTTGGAGTTTCCTATTCTAGTGGAGGTGGTTATAATTTGTGAGAATCCATAAAGGTTAATGTGTGTGGGGTTATTTTCTGAAGAACATAGGTTCCAGTCAATGTTAACATCACTCATTATTATAGTTTCTTGTGGGTAGTTATTAGTTAGCCAGCTTAGTATATTCTCCAAAGTATTAGTATTATTCCCAGGAGGGATATACATAACAACTAAATTTATGTTTTTTTTTTATTCAATTGCAATTTCAAGGTGAGTATTTCAGCATTTGAGATTTGTGGTGGTTGGGTAGCGTTAATAGTAATGTTAAGGTTACTTTTATAGAGTGCAGCAACGCCACCACCCTTTTTTTTGTTTCTGTCAATCCTATGTATATTGTACCCTGGTGGGATGAGCTCATTATCTTTGATCTCTGGTTTTAGCCAGGTTTCAGTTAAACATGTTATATCTGGTAGGTGAGTATCTAGGAGAGCGTGCAAATTATGTACCTTCTTGTTGACACTTCTAATATTTAGGTGGTAAATTTGTAGAGAATGGGGTGTCGCTGGGGGAGATGCAGGGCAGTCAGGGTTGTTTGTTGATGCTGGGCCAGGATTAGGGTGGATATCTCCATCCCTGGTGATATTTTTACTAAAATATTCTAAGAGTCTTAAAAGTTTCTGTAGTAGTTTCTGGGTTTGCTTGGTTTTGGGATGGTTTTGGTTTATTTTGATTCGGTGGTGATAGATGGTATTAGATTTTATACAGCAAGGCTGTTGGTTATAGACTTTAATAGAGAGTGGGGATCCTGAGGTTCTCGTCTGTTGTCTGGGGTAGTGGTATCCTATGTATGGTTGGTCTTCATATTTGCTAATTAGATATAAACTAACTAACAGTGGTAGTAGAAAGCACAAAGTTTTTATTTTTACCATATTTTTGATGGTCGGTACACATTTCATTAACTTATAAATCACAGAGCGTTAATGTATGCGGGATATATGATGATTGTATGTGTATATGAGGATGGGGGGGGATAAGTATAACAGTGAAAATGAGTGGCTAGAGGATAATGAGGAGGTGTGGCTACGTAACTATAAATGTGGGGGTACTGGGGGAGGGTGGGATACGGGGGCAGGGAGGGGCGCGGCGCGAGCCCGAGCGCAGCGAGGGCGAGCGGAGCGGGGATAATCCAGTTCCCATGTTTGTTAAGGTCTAGGTGAATACCAGGTAGGTAATTATGGCAATCTTGTGCTTTACAGCGATAGCTGACACAGATAGCAATAGTAAAACAGTGCTGCTCGGCACACTATACTTATGATAAATATATTGTATGGCTACTGTTTAGTTTACAGGGTGCTTATAGTTTACTGCCGTTGTTCCTAAGCCCAGAACGCTAGCGTTCTAACATAAGGTTTAAATTCACTTCTACGGTCATTAAACGAGAAAGTCCAGCTTGTTTTATCGCAACTTTTGGTCGCGTACCTTATTTAGAGCATTACTTTACTTTTAAAGACTGGAGAAGTTGAATATTTCCTGTACTCTTTGCAGCGAGGGCAGCTTATGGCCAGAGCTTGGCTTGGTCACTAGTACATTTAGTATGTGCCGTTTTTAGGGTGGGAAATACACTTAGGTTTGGTCCACAGGTGGAAAAGGAGACACACAGAGGACAGCGCCTATGGGAGAGATATCAGAAAGGAGTAACAATGTAGCAGTTTTAACTTTATGTACAGTGGCAATAATGTCAAGATTAATGTCCTAGGCTTAAGCTATTGACAATATTTCTTTAAGTAAACAGGCTTGAAAACTAGACAATGGTAAAAAAAACATGGAAGTGGTAGTTTTCTTGCATTTGCAAAGTCATTAGCTATTTTCCATTGGTAAATGCTCTCAGTGAGAGAGAAGTGCACAAGTGTAAGGAACTAACCATATGACATCTGAACAGTGTGTTCAGACTGTAGTTCACAAAGATTCTTTTATGGATTTCAAAGTTACTAGCAGTTTTTTTCATTATCACCTGCTTTTACTTGAGACAAGCTATGTACAAGTGCAAGAAATTAATCATGACAGCTCTAAGCACGATGCAGAGTAATACATACAAGGTAGAGTAACATTTAAAGGTTCACTGGAAAGCAGTTTAGTGAAAAATAAATTAAGCCTGCAACTGTAGGAAGCTAATCCCCATCAGCCTTAACACTTTAATTCAATTACTATAACAGTGCATCATTTAGTTTACTTACTTAAAGGTAGCCAGTCCACTTTCTTTTCTAATGAAAGAATACAGAATACAAGCGGGGTTTTTTTTTTTTTTTTTTTACATCCGATAAGGGAAGAAAGAAAAAAAAAGTTGTAATATGTGCTTTATTATGCGTAACCTTAACTTTAGAGTAGGTAATGCCTGCTGGAGCTGAAGTCAATGGAGTCCGTTGTTTTTTTTATAAGTAGAGCAATGGTAGTATTTGCATTCCCCTGACAGAATAATAGGGTCAGTTAAGAGACTATATGAAGGGTCATAAACAAGAATTAAAGTGGGAGGGTTCCTCTCCAACAAGCTGTGCTTGAGCAGAGTAACAAGGCAAAGATGTTCTCTTTCCTCCTTTTCATTTGCTTTATATTTAGAGCCACTGGCAAAGAAAATAAGAGATTCACAAATTTAAGGATTTAAATGGTACAGCAATCAAGAAAAAATAGCTTCATCTATAGATGACAATTGTTTATATCTGAAAAATCCAGAAAAGGATATTACAGTGTTGGGGAACATTTTGAGATTGTTTTAAGTCTTTTTGAGACATAAAATTAAGATTAAACAAAGTTTATAGTGGTTAACTATGTACTCAAACATGGACTGGCTCTGCAATACCCGTATTTATGGGGATGTGATAAGATGAGGTATTTCAATGTATGGATTAAAAAACATTCTACTATGTCATCTAAGGATATGTGGGAAGAGTCTAAACAAAAGATAAAAACAAAAACTGACAAAATGGAAGCTCCTGAATATGGATATGGGTAGCAAATATGTAAACAGTGAAAATGTTTTTAATCCTTTTAGGTGCTGCGGTAGCGTTGTCGCCTCACAGTTAGACGTTGCCCGTTCGATTCTCAGAGCGTCTTCTGTGTGGCGACATGCGTGAATGGGCGTTCCTTCATTGAAGGTTGTGCGTTAGGCCCGGCAAGCCAATACGTAAAAATCTACTGCCAATCATTAGCGGACCGGTGTTCTGCTGTGGCGACCCCTAACCGGGAAAAGCCGAAACACTTTTAAGTTTTACATACAGGTTAGGAATGTTTTTATCAACCAGAAAAGACACTGTGTTAAACAATAGAGAGACAAAGGTATTTATTTGGGAGAAGAATTAAGTGGCTAAGCTGTTCCTCCCTGTAAAACAAGATGATTTAGGATTACCTGGTTTGAAAGGATACTTTACAGCTATGCAGTTAAGGCTCAAATACATGACACAAACAGAAGGTTATAAAAGTGGAAAGTGATGATGATAAAACAAGGGGCCAGTATGTGAAATAGGGAGAGAGTAAGATTTTGGATGCATATCCTTAAAGAGAATAGGAATAACCATACAGAATATTACATTTATAAAGTAGCAGAAAGTATTCTAAGAACTAAGCCAATATGGGAATGGTGAAAGGTGATTTTTAACAATAGGGATGACTGCAAGTAGGGGTACAGGAAATAGGTAAAAGGGGGCTGGAATTTAATGGAGAAAATCAAAAAGCAGCCAAGGTAGTGGGAGTAAGCAACTAAAGAGGGAAAGGTAAACCAGTGTGATGGGGCCAAGCAAATGTCTGCACTGCAGGTTAGAGACTGCATTCCCTACCAATGACTAAGATTATAAGCAAAGAGAATGGGATAGGAGAATGCTAAGTGAAAGACAAGCTCTGGTAGACTTTTCAGTTGAGTCTAGAAAAGCAGCTACTCTAAAAGGGATAACTAGTATGGCGTATAAAATACTGCAAGATAACTATAAGACTCAATAAGAGGAGGTTAGACAAGATTAGGAAGAGACACTGGAAATGCAGTTTATAAAGGAAAAATTAAATAACATTGTATGGCTCCAATTTATGCAACAAAGTCCAGAAAGTTTAGAAATATTACTTGGATTTTGCACATGTATTTTTAAACCCCATACAGACTCTGGAGAACTACTCCTCAAGTGCATATTAAAAGCTGGAGAGGTGTGATGGAAAAAGAGAGAGGTAATTGTGAACATTATTTTTGGCAGTGTAATGACTTGGTAAATTTTTACAAATTCCCTACAGAGTACTTTGGCATAAATGTTGGAGAAGCAAATGGTTATACTTAAAGAAATCATTATTTTGAGCTGGGAAATGGGATCTGAGCTGCCTAGCCATAGTTAGGCCTTACTAAGTTGAATGTTATCAGCTGTCAAAAAACAATTATTAGGAAATGGAAATCAAAAGCTACACTAACTATGAATGAAGCACTGAACATTGTAAAGCAGAGAAAATAACTAGAGGGGTGGGATCTTTAAAAAAGGGACTGAGAAAATTTTATGGAACTAAATGAAAATTGTGAAAAGAATACATGCAGAATGATGATTAGGTGGAAGGGGAGTGAGGTCTAATGGAAAGCAGGAATCAAACAAATTATGTAATGCTGGAGTAAATAATAAAAGTTAAAAGGAAAATATAAGTATACTACATGAAAATAATAACGTCACTATTTTTTTGTTTTACTATCTATTAAAGTATGTGCATCTATGTCATTGTGTGAAGTGTAATTTAATAAAGGTGTTTAAGAAAATGTCTCTGTGATAGTTTTCCATCAAAGGCAGGGTAAGTCAATAAGCAGCTTAGTTTTTATTTGTTTTTAGACTGCACGCATTAGTGAGTGCAACCTTCAATGCACTGTTATCGGCAGATTTTAGCATGAAATATCAACTAATCTGTCAATGCCTTAAAATGGCACTCGGAGATACTATTCAGTATTCTAACCCCTTTTGAAAAGAGATGCAAGCCATCCATTGTAAACCAAGTATGTATGGGCCCCACACATTTTCTCCCAAGCAGAAAAGTGACTGAATCCCCCTGAAACAACATCATGATCAAAGTCAATGTCTGAAGCCAAAAAATATTTCTCCATACATATGTATAATCCCCACTAAAAAAGGATCTCACTCACTGAGAATTGTTTACCAGCCTGAAAAAGGAATCCACAAGATCACGCAAGTCCCTCTGTACTACCACAAGATGACAACATGCAATGTCATTGATAAAGATATGTACAACTGAAAATTTAAAGTTGTTACAGGAACCATGGAAATGATCAATGGCCTTAGAGATGTCCTTCAGCTTAGTCCCAGGGAGGCAGGACACTCAGACTCTCTCATTATCCAATTTTATGAGAGCAGTGTTAGTGTATCTAATCACAAAGGTACAGATTATGAAGGCTTTTCCAGTATGCTCCGTTTAGTTTTAAGGATGTCTAAACTGTTGAGTTATTAACTCACTGCCTTGTGACTGGTGTCTGGTAACTGTATGGTGTAACGTTTTGAGATAAATATCCAACAGAAATAAATGAATGGAAAATGAAAAGTCCAGTACATTAGTGTTAAGTTCTTCTTGATATAGAGTGGTACTTGCTGTTCATTTTATGTGTGGACAGCTTTGCCTGTACTTTACGTAAATATCTAGGAATGTGGCTGAGTGTGTGTGTGTAGTCAGCAAAAAGGATAAAAAGTCCTGCCTATTCCCGACACGTGCTTGATTTGAGTCTCGGGAGTTTGAAGCACTGGAAGGGAAGTCACTCATATAAGACACTCCCTGACTGGAGGGATGGTCCATACAGTGGAGCAGCCCTGAAAGGTAAGCAGTCGAGTGCAAGGGTCAGGGATGAGAAAAGTACAGTTTTGTACCTACCATAAATGTAGATGTTCGAAGATCCACATTGCTGCAGTCCTTACTTATGGGTAGTCCGCGGTCCTCGGTCGGCCCGAATACCAAAGTATTAGGCTGACGTCGGTCATGGGCGCCTAGAACTGACATCAGAGCGTCAGGGTATAAAGGCGCATGACCGACGTCATATCCTCAGTCTTTTCTTGCCCCAGATGTCAGAAGGCCAAACAAGAAAGGCCACAGCCAAAAACAGAATACCTCCCAAAAACATGCCCAACAACAACCATCACCTAAAGCATAGCACCCTGTTAAACTACAGTGGGGAAGGAGGGAGGGTAAATTGGACTGCAGCAATGTGGATCTTCGAACATCTACATTTATGGTAGGTACAAAACTGTACTATGTTCTTCATCTCACATTGCTGCAGTCCTTACTTATGGGTAGAATCCCAAAGCAATGGGAAAGGGAGGTTGGTAAAAATCATAAAGCATTAGGGGCTGCTAAAATGCCCTGTAAAATCGCAGTGGCAAATCCAGCCCTAGACTTAGAATAGAGAGGAAGGTGGTAATGTTTAGAAAAAGTATGCACTGAACTCCAAGTAGCTGCCTCCAAAATGTCTTTTGTAGCTACCCCCCTTAGAAAGGCCGTGGAAGTAGCAGTAGCCCTAGTGGAATGAGGCCTGATTCCAGCCGGAATCTCCTTACCATGATGGGAATAACAGAAAGAAATACAAAACCCAATCCATTTAGAAATAGTTTGTTTTGAAACAGGTTTACCCTGGGAACCCAAGGCAAAAGAAACAAACAACTGCTGAGACTGTCTGAACTCCTTGGTTCTGCTCAAATAATAACGCAACTGCCTGTGAATATCCAAAGTATGCAAAATTTTCTCCCCTTTAGTTTGGGGATTTGCATAAAAAGTAGGCAAATGAATAGTTTGGTTTAAGGCCACACTAGAAACCACTTTAGGCATAAAGGAAGGATTAGTATGCAAAGATACCCTATCCTTATGAAAAATCAGGAAAGGCTCCACTGCCATGAGGGCCTGTAATTCAGAAACCCTTCTTGCAGAGGTAATGGCCAACAAAAAAGCAGTTTTCCATGACAAATACTTTAACTCGGCCGAAGCTGCAGGCTCAAAAGGTTGTAGAGTAAGCTTTTCCAACACAAAATTGAGATCCCAAGCAGGAGTAGGAGCTCTACGTGGGGGTCTTATATTCTTTGCCCCTCTAAGAAATTGCTTAAACAAAGGGTGAGAGAATAAAGGAGGGTCACAATCATAGTGAGCAGAAATGGCTGCAGCATGGACCTTTATCGAGGAGAAAGACAAACCTTTGTCCAATAACTCAGTAAGATATTGAAGAGCAACACTTAAATCAGGTTTGGAGACATCAAAGTCCTTTCCTCCAAATAAAAAATCTCCTCCATTTATCAGCGTAAACTTTCCTGGTACTAGGCCTCCTGGCCTCCAAAATAACATTCAAAACTTGTTGTGGAAGCTGAGACCCTCCAGAGTCTAAAACAGAATATGCCAGGCTGTTAGATGCAGAGATTGAATCTTGACATTGAGGAAGTGATTGCCCTCTTGTGACAAAAGGTGCGGAATCAAAGGCAGAGGCCATGGAGGTTCTGGTACTAGACTCCTCAATAGTGGGTACTAGTGTTGTTGAGGCCAATCTGGTGCTATCAAAATCATGGTTGGCTTGTCTTGTCTGGCCTTCAAAAGTACCTTGGGAAGAAGAGGCAGAGGTGGAAAGGCATATACGTGCAGATTGTTCCAACTGAATGAGAGAGCGTCCACCTTCCAAGCTGTGTGATGAAACATTTTTGTGCAAAACTTTGGCAACTGGTAATTTAGTGGAGAAGCGAACAGATCTATGTCTGGAGTTCCCCATAACACTGTCAATTTTTGAAATACATGAGGATCCAATTTCCACTCGTGAGGATCCACTATTTGTCTGCTCAACACATCTGCTAAGGAGTTCTGTGCTCCTGGTAGAAACCTTGCTTGAAGATTGAGGTGTAGATTGAGAGCAGTTTCCCACAAAATCATCGCTTGTCTGCAAAGAGGGTAAGAATGGGTTCCCCCTTGCTTGTTGATGTACCACATGACAGTAGTGTTGTCTGTTTGAATCAACACCTGCCCTGGGTGAAGTAAGTCTTTGAAAGCCATCAATGCAAACTGGACTGCTAACATTTCCTTCAAGTTGATATGCAAATGTTGGAGTTTGACAGGCCACGTGTTTTGCACCCATTTTCCATTGAGGTGTGCTCCCCAAGCCTTGTCCGAGGCATCTGTCGTTAGAATCTGACTCGCCTCTGGCCGGGTCACAGAGAGTCCCTTGTTTAGGTGACATTCCTGAGCCCACCACAAAAACTCCTTCTGAATGCCAGTGTCTAGATCTTGGCAGTGCTGTGTCCATACATTTTTGAGATACCATTGAAGCTTCCTCATATGCAATTTGGCATTGGGAAGCACCAGAATACAAGATGCCATGAACCCCAAGGCTTGAAGGACTGTCCTTGCAGTCAGCCTGGACCGTAGAGACATTTGATGAAAATAAAGAGAAAGGCTTCTTTGTTTGTCCGGGGTCAAAAAGGCCATCTGGGAAGCTGTATTCAGTCTCACACCCAGAAAGCACATGTCCTGAGAGGGTACTAGACTGGACTTTGTTTCGTTCACAGAATACCCTAGGCATCTTAACACTGCCATCACATACTGTAGATGTTGAAGAAGTTCATCCTTTTCTTGTGCAATAATCAGGCAATCGTCCAAATAAGGATAAATCTGTATTCCTCTTAGCCTGAAAAAGGCTATCACTGGAGCCAGAACCTTTGTGAACACTCTGGGCGCAGTAGATAAGCCAAAGGGCAATGCAGAGAACTGATAATGTAAATTTCCAGCCCGAAAACGTAGGTACCTCCTGCAACTGGGCCTGATAGGAACATGAAGGTAAGCCTCTGAGATCCAGAGTAACCATCCAGTGATCTTTTCCCAACAGAGGTAAAAGCTGTTGTAAAGTCAGCATCTTGAACTTTGGAATGTCCAGATAAGTGTTGAGGATAGATAAATCCAAAATTGGTCTCCACGTGTTCCCTTTCTTTGGAACTAGAAACAGGCGAGAATAAAATCCTAGGCCCACTTCTGACAGAGGAACTGGCTGTATAGCTCCCATTTGAAGAAGTAAAGAAATTTGTTTGTGAGCCTCTATCCTTTGCCGAGGAGGGACGTCTGGCATGCCCTTGAAAGGAGGCATGGTATGGAAATAGAACTTGTAACCTCGGTTTATAATGTCCAATACCCATTTGTCCTGGGTAACTAAATGCCAATTTTGTTTGAAAAGAGCCAACTTTCCTCCCAAAGGAGCTGCCAGGCAGGAAGAATCTGGCAGCTGAAAATGCAGGTCATTGGGCCTGTTTACGAAAGGACTGGCCCCTGCCTTCACCAGCAGATTGAGCAGGCGAACTCCATTGTCTCGGCCTGAAGGTACTCTGAGCTCTGCCCCTACCACACCTAGATCTACCCCTAGACTGAGAATCAGAAGAAGGGTACGTCCACCCCTTAGTAGGCCAATTTCTACTAAACTTTGGAGGTTGTACCTGCAAAAAATCTTTAACAGTCTGTATAGACTTAGCCTTGTCTTCCATTTTCTTTAAGACTGACTCCACAGGAGGACCAAACAAAACTTCAGACTGTAAAGGGGCATCCAGAATTCTAGACTTAACATGCTCAGACAAATTCTGATCCTTAAGCCAGGCGTGCCTACGAATAACTGAACCAGTTGCAGCCACCCTAGAAGAAGCCTGTAAAGCATCAAAACCACATTGCAAAGAGTGCTTTCCCACCTGTTCAGAAACATGCACTAAATCCTGCAATTCTTTACACTCTATGCCCTCTGCTAAAGCATCCACTTTAGATCTTAGCTGAGAAAGGAGGAAATTCTGATACTTCAACATATGAAACTGGCAGTTCAAAGCTCTCATCGCTAAACTAGAAGAGGTATACACCTTCTTACCCCATCTATCCAACGCTCTAGCTTCCTTATCCAGAGGAACCAGATTCTTAACAACAGAGGCTCTAACACCCTTAGGCCCCTGACTAATAGTTTCTGGGTCCGCCCTAGGACTCAGATACAGATATTTATGAGCCTCAGCCACCCTATAATACCTGTCAGGTTTAACTGGAGCAGGAGGCACAGAATCTGGATTAAGGGAAGCCTCCGAGAAAACATCCGAAACAACATCCAAAACCGGAGGTATAGCTAAGGGTCTATGCTGTGGCAAAAACAAGAACTCCCTGAGTCTCTTCCGTGAATCAGAGTAATCCTGTCCTTCCCACTTAAAATGCTCCCTCATGGAATGCAGAGTTTCTGAAAATGAAAAATCCTCTGGAGGAGAAGCAGAAGGAGTGGAATCCTCTGCATCAGAATCAGAATAATGAGGGAAATCTTGAATGTCTTCAGCAGAAGACTCAGAATCATCTGAGGCCTGCTCCAAACTTTCCAACTCTGGCTCCATCCTGGGCCTCTTATCAGGAGGGGGCATAGAACCTCTAATTAAAGTAATCAAATCCTCTGCCATTTTAAGCATGTGCTTTTTAGGCACAGACCCTGAAGAACCAGAACTGACACCAGAGGAAGGCAAAACAGACCTGCCCTTAGAAGGAGCCTTAGGAACAGTAACAGAAGGCCTAACCACCTGAGGCATAGAAGGGAGAATAGTAACCTGAGAGGCCCCTTCAGCCTGACCTGCCTCCTGAGAGGCCACATCTTGTAAAATCAAAGTTTCCCCCTGGGACTCAACAGAAACTTCAGCCGGATCCAGCTGTTCAGCTGTAGCTTCTAAAGATCCGGCGTCCGTAACCGAATCATCCTGCCTAGGCTTTAAAGATTTGTCTTTGCGCTTCTTAGTAGAAGCCGGCGTCGGAACATCCGACGGCATGTTATAATTACACCTCTTGCCAAAGACTAACCTAGCGCAATCTAACCTCCGTTTTATAGTGCGCTTATTAAACCTAGCACAAAACCGACACCCGACTACGTGCTCGGTCCCAAACAAGGAATACAAAGCAGTGGTAATCCCTATGCGGTATCTGTTTCCCACAAGAAATACAATTATTCACTTTTTCTGACATCCGTAAGTAACTGAGGCAAGAAAAACAAAATATTCCCCAACGGGTACTTAGCCAACTTGGTATCGGTCTGAAACTCAAACCGAAAATTTCAGAACGCCGAACGGCACTTGCAACGCTGCTTCTGCATCGGACCATGCGGCAAAAAAGACTGAGGATATGACGTCGGTCATGCGCCTTTATACCCTGACGCTCTGATGTCAGTTCTAGGTGCCCATGACCGACGTCAGCCTAATACTTTGGTATTCGGGCCGACCGAGGACCGCGGACTACCCATAAGTAAGGACTGCAGCAATGTGAGATGAAGAACATCCAGGGGTAGGTCACAAAGAAAAACAATCCCTTGGCTGAGACAGTGATGGTGAGAATCTCCTTATGGTCTTCAGTGTCCTACACTCAGAACTGAAGTTAGTCCCATGGTAAAAATAAAGGGCTAGTAAATCTGGTGATGGATGGGCATACAGGAATAAGAGCGCTTAGAATGACACAAGGACCCCCAAAAAGAAAAAGAAAACTGCCTACGTCTCGGATGCAAGAGAGATCCTATCACATACCCAAACAATTACAGACCAATCAGCCTCACAAGCAGACTATGCAAGATGAACTTATTCAGTTAAATATAGGAAGCTTTTTCTCCATGACAAAGCCCAGTACAGTTTTATCAATGGTAGATCCTAAACGCTTAAGCTCAATTTTTTTTTGTTTTGCATGTGACCATCACTCTAGATGAAGGTTTATCTTGTCTGGTACACAGCTTACCAAGATCTTCCAAAAACATCCAACACTATACCCTTTGAAAGAACCACACAAATTCAAGAACCTGAAGATAAATGAAGTTATAATAACTTGGGTCCACAAATGGCTACATGGTTGTATGCAATAGGCAAAAGCAGGAAGGCTCATATCACCATCCCTTTGTCACTAGTGTAGTCCCCTCAAAACTTTCTCCTGAGTATTTCTTTCTGTTTTTGTCCCCCCACAATATCAAAACTGACTCTAGTATCTGGCAAAACAAAATATGCAGCTGACCATACCCTCTCTGTGCAGGAAATCTAACAAAGTCAGAAATAATGGGAGACAAAGGCCCAAAAACAGGAACAGATTTTAAATCTTGCTCCTATACTCAAACATCTGTCATTATTTAGTATTATATAGTGACCTCAATCCTCAATAATTTGATAGAAAAAGAAGTATTGTACTCACCATAATGTTCCATCTGAGGAGTTCTACTTCATTTGTCTTCAACCTGTGGGATACCGGATCCGTACTGGATTCGAGCCGGCAATCTAACTAGCATCTGCTCCAAGTTATTCCCCTTAGCCATAGTACACCTCCACTACCTTCCAAACCCCTGATCGAGTTTGCTGATTCTTACACTGATAACCCAACCTGAAAAAATACTTCTGACCTATAACTGCAGCCCATAGGCTGTTCATATGACAAGGTTCGGGCGAAGGAGGGAGGGATGGTTGAAGACAAATGTATTAGAACTACTCAGATGGAAAGTTATGGTGAGTACATAACTTCTTTATCTGAAGTAGTTTACTTCACTTGGTCTTCAACCCATGGGACAGAGCCCCCAGCTATTAAACTCCTGGGTGGCCCTCATGGAAGGATACTCCGGAGCACAGCGGAACCAAAGGATGCTCTCCTTCTGGAAGTGAAATCCAATTTGTAATGAGAAATAAATGTATGAGATGAGGACTAAGTAGCTGCAGAATAAATATCATCCAAAGAGAGACTAGACCAAAAGGCCACAGAAGCAGCCATGGACCTAGTGGAATGAGCTTTTACCTGACCCAGAGGAGACATGTCTCTGTTCTTATAGACCTGAAGGATGCATGAAGAAATCCACCTAGCAATAGTGCCCTTGGAGATAGATTTAGCCAAAAAGGGTTTATAGAAGGATATAAACAATTGATCGGATTTACGGAAATTTTTTGTCCTGTGTAAATAAAATAATAACTGTCTATGAACATCCAGCAGGTGGAGTTTGCATTCCATCTTGTTAGCAAAATTAGGAAAGAAAACTGGTAAATTGATGGTTTGATTGATATTAACTGGTGATGCCACCTTGGGAAGAAAGGATGGATTGGTCCGAAGGGAAACCCTATCTTTGTGGAAAATCATATAAGGAACTTTGACGGGCAAGGCCTGCAGTTCTGAAACCCTTTTTGCAGAGGTAATAGCCACCAGAAATGCTGTTTTCCAAGATAAGAACTTTAGATCTGTGGTTGCAGCGGGTTCAAAAGGTGGAGCGACCAGAGCTTGAAGAACCATAGTAAGGTCCCATGGGGGAACAGGATCCTTGACCAGGGGGCGCAACAGAAAAGTCCCTTTGATAAAAGTTTTACACAGCCTAGAGGAGGCAGAATTCTCACCCATATGAAAATGAGAAATGGCAGCAAACTGAACCTTGACAATAGAAGAACTAGCTCCATGTTGAAAGATATCAGCTAGAAAATCAAGAATGGCAGAAATAGGTGCCGTGAGGGGGTCTAAACTCCTTTGAGAGGCCCAAAAGGAAAAACGTTTCCATTTACTGCGATACACCATCCTGGTAGAAGACTTGTGAGCAGCCACCAAAATAGACCTAACTGAGGAGGATAATCCAGGAGTCCTAGCAATCATGGGAACTGGAGCAGCCAAGCTGTGAGCTTCAAACTGTCCAGATTTGGATGAGGAACCCCCGATGGATGTGAAACCAGATCCTGAATGGGATCCAAGATCCAAGGCGGACCCAGAAGGTGAGAACAAAGGAAGGGAAACCATACCTGGCGAGGCCAAAACGGGTCAATGAGGATCACTTTGCTCCCCAGTCGACGAGCTTTTTGTAGAAACCTCGGAATAAGAGGTACTGGAGGAGGGTAAACATACAGAAGACCGGGAGGCCAAGCAAGAGACGAGCATCTCTGGGAGACTCCCCCAGCAAGAGGTTCAGAGTGAAAAAAGTACAGTTTTGTACCTACCATAAATGTAGATGTCCGATAGATATGCAACTGCAGTCCTTACATATGGGTTGTCCTGCCTCAGGCAGCCCTCGGTCAGCCGGATTCCAAAGTCTGGGTCCGGCGTCGGCTGATGTCGCCTCCTCCCCGACATCAGAGCGGCTGGGGTATAAAAGCATCAGCCGACGCCATCTTCCTCAGTGTTTCTTGCCCCAGATGCCAGGTGCCCTCCAAGGAAGGCTAAATTTAGAAACTGGATAAAAAATTCCAGACATACACAACAGTAATAAACAGATACACCATAACAGATATCCCCAACTAATTATAAAAGGAGGGAAGTGGATCCAAAACACAGAGGGGTAGGAGGGAGGGAAAACCTGACTGCAGTTGCATATCTATCGGACATCTACATTTATGGTAGGTACAAAACTGTACTATGTCCTTCAAGAATGCAACTGCAGTCCTTACATATGGGTTGAATACCATAGCCAAGCTGGGGGTGGTAGGCTCTAAGATAGGGATGGTGTAGCTAAAATGCCCTGCAGGACTGCCGAAGCAAAGCCTGCTCGGGATCTGGAATATAAAGGCAGGTTGTAGTGCTTGGAAAATGTATGCACGGAGCTCCATGTAGCAGCTTCTAGAATGTCCTTTGTAGCCACCCCTCTTAGAAAGGCTGTGGAGGTGGCTGTAGCTCTGGTGGAGTGTGGCGTGATATTGGCTGGCACACCCTTTCCATGGAAAGAATAACAGAATCTGATGCAATGTCCAATCTATTTTGAAATTGTTTGGAAATTGCCTTTCCTTGCACTCCAGCAGGGTATGCTACAAATAGTTGGTCAGACTTTCTGTTGGCCTTTGTTCTGTCCAAGTAGTAGCGTAGTTGTCTGTGTATGTCCAAAGTGTGCAGCAGCTTTTCCCCTTTATTTTGAGGATTGGGGAAGAAGGTAGGCAGGTGAATTGCTTGATTTAGAGACACCCTGGATATCACTTTTGCCATAAAAGAGGGATTGGTTCTTAAAGAAACTCTGTCCTGATGAAAAATGAGAAATGGAGGTACTGCCATGAGGGCTTGTATCTCCGAAACTCTTCTTGCTGAGGTAATTGCCAACAGGAAAACTGTTTTCCAGGAAAGAAATTGCAATTCTGCAGATGCTGCTGGCTCAAAAGGAGGAAGAGTTAATTTTTCCAACACGAAGTTGAGGTCCCATGCAGGCACTGGTGGTTTTCTGGGAGGTTTGATATTCTTTATCCCTCTTAGAAATTGTCTTAGCAAAGGATGTGAAAACACAGGTGGATCAGTGTTGTATTTTGCTGAAATTGCTGAAGCGTGTATTTTTATGAAAGAATAGGAAAGCCCATTATGCAGCATTTCTGCCAAGTATTCTAGTATCTGTGGGATGCTCATTACTGATGCATCCTGACCCTTGTTGGTATTCCAGATGTTGAATCTCTTCCATTTGGCTGAGTAAGTCTTTCTGGTGGAAGGTCTGCGTGCTTCCAATAAGATCTGTTGAACTTCCTTGGAGAGAGAGATATGGGGAGAAATCATGGAACCCTCCAAGCTGTCAGCTGCAGTGTTTGCAGGTTGGGATGAACCGTCCTGTAATTGTGCTGGGTCAAAAGTAGAGGCCATTGAGGCTGGGGCCACGGCTCAGTGCAGGATATGCTCCTTAGTAATGGATACCAGTGCTGTCTTGGCCAATCTGGAGCTATTAAGATGCCTTTCAGTTGTTCTGCTTTGATCTTCAGTAGCACCTTGGTCATTAATGGTAGAGGTGGGAATGCATAGATTGTTAGAGAGTTCCAGCTGAAGGAGAGAGCATCCATTCTCCAGGCTTGTGGATGGTGTGTCCTCGAGCAGAACTTTTTCAGATGATGATTGAGGTGTGAGGCAAAGAGATCTATGTCCGGCCTCCCCCATGCATGAGTTATTTGTGCAAAAATGTCTGGATGCAACATCCATTCGTGCGGGTCCAGGATGTTTCTGCTTAGACTGTCCGCCAGAACATTGTCCTTGCCCGGAACAAACTGGGATTGCAGCTGTATGTTCAGTTTCAGGGATTTTTCCCAAAGAGCCATTGTTAGTCTGCAGAGGGGGTAAGAATGAGTACCTCCCTGCTTGTTTATATACCACATGACAGTGGTGTTGTCCGTTTTTATTAGCAGTCGACCTTGTTGAAGATATTTTCCTAAGGCCTCGATTGCATGAATTACTGCTAACATCTCTTTTTGATTGATGTGTAGATGCACTTCCCGGGGGGCCCATTGCCCTTGAATGCATCTGCCCTCCATGTGCGCCCCCCATCCATGGTCTGAGGCGTCTGTTGTAATGGTTTGGCTTGTTTGAGGTTTGTTGAAAGGCATACCTTTGTTTAACTGGCTTGCTTGGGCCCACCACAAAAATTCCCTTTGTATACATGGGATGAGTGGGATAATTGCTTCTAAGTTGTGGCTGTGTTGAGACCATAAACTTTTTAGGTACCATTGTAGTTTTCTCATGTGTAGTCTTGCCAGTGGAATCAATAGAATGCAAGATGCCATGAAACCCAGGGCCTGCAGGATTTTCCTTGCAGTCATGTGGGTGAGCTTTGCTAGGCTTTTGAAGTAATCTGGTAATTGTTCTTGCTTCTCTTCTGTGAGGTAAGCCATTTGAGATTTTGTGTCTAGTTTGGCTCCTAGAAAAATTATTTGTTGGGATGGCAGTAGTCTTGATTTTTGAATGTTGACTGTATCCCAGAGCCTGTAGTAAGTGAATGACATAATTCAAGTTTTTTGTCAAGGCTTGCTTGCTGTCCGCTTGTATAAGGCAGTCGTCCAGGTAAGGGTATATTTGTATCCCCTGGAGTCTGCAGTGTGCAATTACTGATGCCAGGCACTTCGTGAACACTCTGGGTGCAGTAGATAAGCCAAAGGGCAATGCTGAGAATTGATAATGCTCTGACCCTGCAAGAAATATGAGGTATCTTCTGCAACTGTGTCTGATTGGGACATGCAGGTCCAGAGTAACCAGCCAAGACCCCTTGCCCAGCATGGGAAGGAGTTGTTGTAGTGTCAGCATTTTGAATTTTGGCACAATGAGAAAAGTGTTTAGAGCGGACAAGTCCAGTATAGGTCTCCATTGCTTTTCTTTTCTTGGAACAAGGAACAGTCTTGAGTAGAATCCCTGGCCTTGTTCCTGAGGAGGAACCTTTTCTATTGCTTTGATTCGTAGCAGCTTTGAAACTTGCACGAATGCCTCTGCCCTTTGATTTTGTGGCAGGTTTGGCATACCTTGTCTTGTTGGTAAAGTATGGAAGTGGAACCTGTAGCCTTGGTCTATTATGTCCAGAATCCATTTGTCCCTTGTTAAAGTGTGCCAATTTTTTGAAAATAAGGATAATTTTCCACCTAAAGGTGCTTCTCTTTGAGCCTTGGTCGGTGGTGTCAAAGTCAAGTCATTGTGATTGTCCCTGTGGAGCAGTGGAAGTCCCTGAGCCACCTCTCTGATTAGTCGGTTGCCATTAGCGTCCCCTGTAGGAGCCTCGGTATTGCCCTCTCCCTCGGGCACGCCTGTTCTTTCCCCTTTGAAACTTGTCAGTGTCTGGAAAGGACCAATTCTTCGAAGGCCAATTCCTGCTGAACCTCGGTGGCTGAACCTGGAGGAAATCTTTGACTGTTTTCACTGATTTAGCCTTCTCCTCAATTGATTTCAACACATCCTGAGCATTAGCACCAAATAGCTTGTGTTTTTCCAGAGGTGCATCTAGAAGCTTTACTTTAACGATCTGGCAATGCCTGTTCTTTCAACCATGCATGTCTATGTATGACGGCCCCTGTCACAGCTGCCCTACATGAAGCTTCCAATGCATCATAACCACACTGAAGAAAATGATTGTTAACCTGCTGTGTATTATGAACCAAATCCTGCAAGGCCTTTCTATCTAAAGGCTCAGGAGAGGCTAACCTTTTCTGCAAATCATCCATCAAGAAATCCTGATACTGAAACATATGAAAAAGACAGTTAAGGGCCCTCATGGCAAGGGTGGTTGAGGTATAAACTTTTTTGCCCCACCTCTCCAGGGACCTAGATTCCCTGTCTGCGGGCAAAGGATTTTTGGCCGTGGAGGTGGCTACTCCTTTGGGCCCCTGGGAAATAGTTTCTAGATCAACAGAATGGGCCTTAAATAGATGTTTATGAGTTTCAGGATCCCTGTAATATCTGTCTGGCTTGACAGGAGCAGGAGGGAGAGAATCAGGAGAAGCACTCGAATCTGAGTACACATCATCCAATACATCTAACACTGGAGGGATAGCTAAAGGCCTGTGCTGGGGAAGCTTAAGGAAGGTACGAAGCCATTTCCTGGAGTCGGAGAATTCCTGGCCTTGCCACTGAAAATGCTCTCTCATGGAGTGGAGAATTTCCCCAAAAGAAATATCCTCAGGAGGGGAGGCAGAAGGAATAGATTTTTCCGCATCAGAATCCTCGTAGGCCTGGAAGGACTCTTCCTGGGTATCTGAGTGATCAGAGTCACCAGAGGCTTCATCTGAAGAAAGGGTGTCTGTCTGTTCAACCCTGGGCCTTTTGTCTGAAGGCGGCTGAGAATCTCTGTCAGGATGAGCCTGGGAACCTCTGATTAAGGAAATTAGATCTGCAGCTAAAGTCATGATCTGTTTATCAGTAGTGGGACCCTGAGGAAAAGATTTAGGAGGGTGAGACTTAGCCTGGCTGGCAGCCTTAGCACGTGTGTAGGCCTTGATCGACATGGACACCGGAGGCCTAGCTGCCCCACGTGCTGGAGTAACTTTGTCCACCGGTATGGTCTCAGGCAAAACTTGGGCTTCAGCTTCTGGAGGAAAATCAACAATCGGCACCGGCGTAGGCTCCGGGGCCGAAGAGAACGGTAAAGCGGTGTCGTCGGTCTGGAGCGGTGGAATAACCGCCTCAGAAGAGACCGATGCACTCACGGTAGGTTTTGGCGTGGTGTCGGTGGAAGTCGCGGGCCGAGAATGTCGGTCCCGGTCCTTCTGTTTTTTGGAAATATGTGTTGTCGGTTGTTCCGATGGCATGATAGAGTATTTTTCGTCAAAAAAGTCTTCAGCAAATTCTGCCCGGCGCCTGAGTGTGTGCTTGTTGAAGCAAGCACAGGCAGCACAGGCCGAGACGTCATGGTCTGGGCCAAGGCAGGGAAGGCAGTAAGAATGGAAGTCCTTATGAGGTATTTGTTTACCACAAGACAAACTTTTGCAGTTTTATCTGACATCGGCTGAGGCAAGAAAATGTTCCCCAATGGGGTACTTAGCTTTTTGATGACTTTGGATACTGAAAACACAGGAGCTGACCGACCGGCACTTGCGAACTGCTTCTGCTTCGGCCACCGTGCGGCAAGAAAGACTGAGGAAGATGGCGTCGGCTGATGCTTTTATACCCCAGCCGCTCTGACGTCAGGGAGAAGGCGACATCAGCCGACGCCGGACCCAGACTTTGGAATCCGGCCGACCGAGGGCTGCCTGAGGCAGGACAACCCATATGTAAGGACTGCAGTTGCATTCTTGAAGGACATCTTGTTGCACTTCACTTTGGAAGGAGATGCAAAGAGATCGCAGCAAGGCTGACCCCACTCGAGGAAGATCTGCTCCGCCACTGAAAGATTCAGAGACCACTCTCATAAGGCATCAGAATAGTCCGACTTAACCTGTCCGTTAGAATGCTGGACCATCCCAGAATGAGCTTTGCGATGAGAAAATGACTGGTGGAGATCGCCCATTCCCGTACTCTCATGGCCTCGCGACAAGGGGGTAAAATCTGGTCCCTCCCAGTTTGTTAATATACCAGACTACTGACATGTTGTCTGACTGAACTGCAATGGTTCCCAGAGAAAAAAGGGCATGAAGGGCCTGCAACACTAAAAGGACCGCCCTCATCTCTAGAACGTTTATGTGCAAGCTGGTCCCTACAGGGGACCAAAGGCCTTGGACCGTCCTGCCCGAAAAATGACCCCCCACCTGAGCTGGGAAGCATCTGTGGTCACTGTGGCTTCGGCAGGGGCTGGAACAAAGGGTCACCCCCCAAAAATGTCCAGAGAACACATCCACCATATGAGGGATGACCGACGGACTCGACTGAGTTGTACTAGATGCGACAATGGAAGTTCCAACAGGGACCACTGTACAGCTAGTGTCCACTGTAGAATTGTCATATGTAACCAGGCACACAGGAGAAGCGTGATGGTCGCTGTCATTGCACCTAAGGCCCTAAACACTGATTCTGCCATTGGAAGACAAGAATGGCAGATTAGAGAGACATGCAATCCTCAGTTTTTGTACTCTCTCCGAGGTCAGGAAGATTTTGCACTGCAATGCATCTAATTTTGCACCAATGTAGTCTATCACCTGGACAGGATCTAGGAATGATTTGGATGTACTGATCATGATCCCCAAATGCAGGGCAAGGATTAAGAAATAATCCCTGGTTTGAGAGAGTTGAAGCCTGGTGGGAGCGGTGAGGAGCCAATCGTCCAGGTACAGATAGACCTGAATTCCCTGAAGCCCCAGGTGAGCCACTACCACCGCCATCACTTTGGTGAACATGCTGGGGGGCTGTGGTGAGACCAAAGGGTAGGGCTCGAAACTGGTAATGATTGACTCCTAGCCAGAAGCGAAGGAACCTCCTGGAGCTTCTGTGCATTTTTATGTGATAGTAAGCATCCTGGAGGTCTAAGAAGCACATCCAGTTGCTCTCTTGCAGGTATGGCATGATGGACTGTAATGTAACCATCCAGAACTTTTCTTTGGCAACTGACAGGTTCAGGGTAGATAGGTCCAGAATGGTCCTTAAGTCCCCCGTTTTCTTTGGTACCAAAAAGAACCTGTAGAGGAAGCCAGATCCAGATTGATCTGGAAGGATGGTTTCAATGGCTTGTTTTTATAGCAGCTTGGAAATTTCCTGTGCTGCTGCTTCCCTTTGCGTGGGGAGTACATCCGAGAGGTGTTTGGGAGGACCCACAAAGGAGATAGAGTATCCTCTGGATATGATCTGAAGCACCCAGCAGTCTGATGTTATGGACTCCCATGTCGCCAGGTGTAAGGACAATCGTCCCCTGACTGCCTCCAGAGTAGAGCAGTCGGGCCACCCCTCAGGGTTGCTGCCTGGGTCTGTCCGAGAAAGGTTCTCGAGACCCAAAGTTCCTCGGACCCCCTCTGCCTCTGGGCCGGCACCCATTCTGTCCCCCTCTGCCTCTGGGGGAAGAAGATCAGAACTGAGTGTCCCTGGAACACTGTGACTTCCAGAACCACATCTTCTTTTGCCCTCTCTGATTTTGGGAAAAGAACCTTTGAGGATTCGAGAAGCGGATCCCGACGGTAGACAGTGTCTTCCCGTCCTTCTCACTCTGGACTAAACTCTCTGATGGTCTTACCAAAAAGAGTAGAGGTGTCATAAGGGGAACTGGCAAAGGATGCCTTGAAAGGTTCCGAGAATTGACACAGTCTGAGCCAGGCGTTGCGCCTCATGGACATGCTGGACCCAGCCGCCCTAACTGCTTCTTCAGTAGCATGAGAAAGGAGTCGCATGGATGTGTTGGAGACTGCTTTCAAAGTGGCTATCCTCGCAGAGAACGAGTTCCTGTCTTCCTGCGACATGGACTTGGGGGGAAGACTCCGCCAACTTCTTGACCAGGTTGCGTTGGAGTCTAGTGACGTGGGCCAGGTAGTTCAGCACCATAATAGAAAAAGAAGCTGAAGCATAAATATGCTTCCCTAAGCGGTCCATCATCTGCGACTCTTGGTCAGGAGGATGAACTGAGGAACTCTACTGGGCTAGTTCCTTCTTTGTGGCTGCTGCTACCACCTTGGCGTCTACGGTGGAGCCCTTGATCCATGCTGGCCTATCCGAAGGTGGACTCAATATCTTATCAGGCCGTTTGGGAACTGGTTTCACGGTGTCCGGCTCCTTCCATGCCCGCAAGGTGGCCAGGTCCACCAAGGGATCTACGGGAAGGGACACCCAGGAAGTAGATGGGCCCGTGCTGAAAGCCTCTAGGAACACGGACTCGTCAGAAGAAGGTTTGGGGCATACCAACCTCCCTGTTGGCGAAAGATTTCCATGATGTCTCTAAAGGAGACATCCTCGAGAGAGGTTACTCTCTATCATCCAAGTCCGTATCCTCTGTGAGGGACTCGGGGGACTCCAAGTACCTCTTCTTACACGTATGCTAGCGAGGCACCTTCTCCAGTAGGGATCTCCGGGGAGACTCGCAAGCTACTTGTTCCTCAGGGGGAACCGTCTCGCGCTCCTCGAGCATGGGCTGTCCCTCTGGTAAAATGATGGGGATCATAGAAAAAGCCGAGGGGGTCGGGGCGGAGTCTGAGGGGATAATCGGAGGGGTCTCAATCCAGCGTTGAGAACCTTTTCTACCACGTCGAACGCAGAGGGAGAACGAACCTCTTTAAGGAAGCCGGTCTCCCTGGGTCCGACGAGAGAATCGGAGCCGGGCCCGAAGTGGATGGAGCTTCGAGGGAGGGAACTTGGCCCGAGAAAGGCAGATCCAATGAAAAAGTTCCACTCCCTCGGATCCGACACCCAAGCTCCATCTCTGAGAGTGGCTCAGATCCGCGTTAGTCAGATCAGACATGCTCCTGGCAGCTGTCGGCGTCATGGAAGCAGGTACCCCCTGACTAAAGCCATCCTCAGATCAGAGAACTCAGAACCCAGTGAACGGATCAGAGAAGGAGAAATTGGTTGAAAAAAAGGAAGCGAGCTCCTCCCTTCCTGAGGGAGAGGGGGATGGCAAGATCCCCATCTGGATCAGAGTACGAATGAACCTCCTCATCGTTTTACCCATGTTGACTTCCGATAAGGACCAAGTGGACCTCAACAAAGCCACGGACTCCAACATTGCGGGTCGGGGCACCAAGGCCCTAGATATACAGCGTGTCTCCTCCGGCTCCAGGGAAAACCTCGGAGACTGGAGCCGAGGGGAGTCAGGGATCCTATGGGTCTTAATGGGTGAAGGGAGGTCTGGAGACTTCTTGCATTTCTCCATTCTAGGTTTTGGCGCTCTCTCCTTCTCTCTGCCCATTTTCTGCTCTACTTCCGCAGGCTTTGAAATGAGAAGTTGAGTCCCAACCTGGGAGGGAGGAGAAGCAAGGGCAAGAGAAGAAGGAGAAGTGGCCACAGCAGCCACTGTGACCGAATCCGAGGATGAGGCAAATGCCTCAGTAGTGGTAAGAAGGCCTTTCAAGGCCAACTTAGCCTTCCTGTCCTTGATTGCACGCAGGTTAAAACTCGCGCATATAGAGCAGTCTGTACTAAGGTGGGGGCATGCCCAAGCACATTACACAGAGTGTGGCCATCTGCTGGGGACAACTTATGGGCACACTCAGTGCACCTTTTAAACACCGGCTTATCAGCCATAATACCAGAGGGAAAACAAGATGAAAAAATATTTTCCCACTGAAAAACACCACTCACCACACTCACATACAGAACACACTGGGGGGAGGAGCAAATACACTCACTAACTACGCTAAACAACACTAAAGTTTGAATACTCAATGCACCAAATGAGGGGAGGAGAAAGGGGAACCTACACTATCACTATCCTAAAGTTAGCAGGATAAAAGACTTTCTAAAGACTTTAATACCCACTTACTACTCGGAGCTCTGGAGATCACAATGTTTCAACTAGCCGCGGCAAACGAGATCCGGGGGTTGGAAGGTAGTGCAGGTGTATTTTTGGTAAGGGGAGGAGCTTGGAGCTCGGAGCATATGCTAGTTAGATTGCTGGCTCGGATCCGATACGGATCTGGTATTCCACAGGTTGAAGACCAAATGAAGTAAACTACTTCAAATAACCACAGACTAAGAGGAACAGACCAAAAATAAGAGGCATAAACCTGGCCAACTAAGAGGTATGGAGCTGACTGAAAACATAGGAGCATAGTTCTGAACACTACCTCTCTTCAACCAGCACTGAATATTACATGTGAATGATACAGCAGCTACATGACTTTGCTAGTAACATAAAAAAAATGTACGTAATTTGGTATTTAGAGGGGGAAAAAACTTCATACACCACTGATAGGCAACTAGGAGAATATATAAAGATTCCTGACAAAGATCACAGAGCTTTAGTTCTTATCTTACATAGAGAGAAAAAAAGAAGCAGTGATGGTCTTCTATCTTACTACCTTCTTAGGGGAACCTTTGCCTGACAAAGAGCAGTAAAGGACCCTTTACAATTTGCAGCCATTTACTTAGAATCCCCCTTATGACTTGAATGCAAGACAATGCTCAGCGTCAATAAGAAACAAAAAATATGATCATACCATCAAATGTAAGAAATGCATATCTTTTCCTTCTTCCAAACATCTTTATTAAATGTTCACATATGACAAAGGGAATCTTACATTTATATAAATGGAAAACATACAAAATGATACCACTTTAGTTAATAGTTTACATCACAGATACCATTGAAACAACAGTAGTTGCAAACAAACATTATACATCACTTACACACCATCCAGTCATTGTCAGTTAAGCGTTACATGTCTCATTCAAATCCTGCTGCTTAAATCTCATTCCTGCTCGGCATATATTGCTCCCACAATTCCCATTTTTTTCCTATGTAGTTTGCTCCTTCCCTTTTCCAAAGATCCCAATTCCAGCTGTTGTATCTCTGTTACTATATTCACTACTTCTAGTAATGTTGGTCTAAACTTTGATTTCCATTTTCTAGTAATTGCTCTTTTTGGCAGACACCATAATTAGACTGAGCAAGGCTTTACTATGCCTAGGGCAATTCCGATTCTGTAGCATAACACAAAAAAAAAATCATCTTTTCAGTCAGACCAATCTGCTCACCCAGCATCTCCGACAGAGCAGTCTGCAAGGAATCCCTAAAGTTCCTACCAGCTCATTACACATCCAAAATATATGTTTCCAGCTACCTCCTTCTTGCCCGTCACATCTCCAACATTTGCTATCCACCTGAGGAAAAATTCTTCGGCAACTACTTGGGGTATAAAAATACCTACATGAACACGTCTAGGCAAAGATCCTAAATCTTCTAGACTTTGTTGCATATTTGGGAGATATACATATATCCACCCACTGTCTCTGTCAAATGTTTATCCAATCACTCTTCCCAATCCTTTCTAAGCTCCTCTCATTCTTATAATTACCATGCAATATTTTATATGCTTTACTAATTATTCCTTTTTTAATGGCAACTTCTGTTCTAGTTTCTATTAAAAATGCTGCCAGTGCTGGTCTTTCATTTAGGAGCCTCTTATTTCTTTGTCTTTGCCTATACTCTGATATCAGTCCTTGATAGGGAAGGCAATCTCTAACTTGCAGTATAAATAAATTCTTGGCCTCTTCCCATCCGATTACCTTTGCCTTTTTAGTTATTTGCTCCCAATACTTTGGTTCCTTTGCCAGTTTTCTCCATTAAATTCCAGCCTCCTCCTGCCTACTATCTGTATCTCTCTTAAAAACCTACAACTCTCTTTTTGCGCGGTTTTGTGCACTGAGCAGCGTCGGGCAGTGCCGCTTAAACAGGTTTAAACTATTCCAGGCTCCACAAAGTCTGCTCTTCACTTTTTTCCCTTAGAACTGTTTAAACTCTCAAAGTAATCACTCTATTCTCTTTCTAAAGCCCTGCGCTTGCTCAGCTCTTATAAAGAAACATTAACTAACTAAATCACTACACCCTCCGTGACTTCTCATAAGTATTAGGCTCCCGATTGGTCCTTACTGATCAAGTGAAAAATTAGTTCCCTTCCCTAATCTGATCAGTAAAAAAACAGTTCCCTATACTAATCTGGTATGCCCAAGGGTCAGTTTCAAGGTTACTCTCCAGTCCAGCTGGTGAATCTGGGAATTTTGAGGCAATGTTACAATTGCCTTATGTACACAGACAACCCTCTCCTCCTTCCAACAAACTCTAATACATGTGAGAGATGCAGTTACACAGCCAAACTGGAGGCAGAGCTCTCTCAACCCAAGACTGGCACAGTCAGTCAGGAGGAAAAGGTAACCACCCACACCACAAATCCAGTCTCACACAGACCTATTGCATCTGCATACCCAACACATAAACACACAAAAACATACTCGGAGGCTCTAAATAAAAA
The DNA here is from genome assembly GCF_019279795.1 of Protopterus annectens. Taxonomy (NCBI): domain Eukaryota; kingdom Metazoa; phylum Chordata; order Ceratodontiformes; family Protopteridae; genus Protopterus; species Protopterus annectens. The sequence goes on from NC_056731.1 coordinate 920,089,495, forward strand.
TCTGCCTAAACAGCAAAGACATCCTAAGCAGATAGCCAAGCAACAGCCACCCCTCAATACCCACGAATCACATATTTCACAAAATCAGTGTGCCTCACAGTCACAGCCCTTAAGGCCAAACAACACACCAAATACACTTGTTATAGGGGACTCTATTGTCCGGCACACTGACGTCCCGCTCACCAGACTGAACAAGGAGAAGGTCACTGTAAGCTGCCTGTCGGGTGCCAGGATCCGCCACATAACGCAAGCACTCAGGTCACTCCAAAGCAAGTACAAATATGACTCCGTCATTGTCCATGCTGGTGTGGACGTACCTCCCTGGACTACATGAAAAGAGACATAGAGGAGCTCTCTGACCATGTAGCCCAGGCTGGTATGACCCTGACCTTGAGTAGCATCTTGCCCTCACCAAGAATGATGCCACAGTATAAAGACAAAATAAGAAGTTATGTACCTACCATAACGTTCCATGTTAGTTGTCTTCTCTCGCCTTCTTTTTTGCTTGATGGGTTCGGAGCCGATCCCTCGGCTCCGACTCGGCACTTGCTAAGCTCGAGAGTCACTTTTACCAGCTCGAGGCAGCCCCATATCCCATGATGCAAGGCGGTAAGTACCCAGATCTCGTTTGATGACAAAGGGCAATAGCACCAAGCATAAAATACTTCCCAAAGGAAGAAAGAAAAAACTTACAGATGGAAGAAGGACCAGGTCTGAATGGTCTTCAGCATAACAGTTTCTTATAACAAGGTCTGTCCAGGCCAGGGGAAGGAGGGAGGTGCAAAAGAAGGCGAGAAGACAACTAACATGGAGCGTTATGGTAGGTACATAACTTCTTAATGTTAAGTTGTCAATCTCGCCTTCATTCTTGCTTGATGGGACAGCGTCCTAGCACCTCTATCCTGGGTGGCTCAATGGAACAAACTCTTGAGGACTGTAGAGCCAAAACTGGCTCTGTCCCTGGAGGCCAAGTCCAATTTGTAATGGGAAACAAAAGTGTGAGGAGTGGCCCAAGTGGCCGCTGCACAAATAGTGTCTAAAGGAAGTCTAGCTTGAAAAGCTGTAGAAGTAGCTAAGCTCCTAGTTGAATGTGCTTTAGGTTTTGAGCACAGCTGTTTTCCCCTGAGCAGATAAATTTCAGAGATGACCGAAGAAAGCCATCTAGACAAGGTCACTTTAGAAACAGGAAGGCCTTTTTTATTATCCGCATAGGAAAACAAAATGTTGATCAGATTTTCTAAATTTTTTTGTTCTGTCCAAATAATATCTAAGTTGACGGTGGACATCAAGATAATGTAGCTTTTGTTCAGCTCTATCTGAATAGTTAGGGAAAAATACAGGGAGATCAATGGATTGATTCAAATTGTTCTTTGAAGCGACCTTAGGCAAAAAGGTTGGGTTAGTTCTCAAAGATACTCTGTCTTTGTGAAAAACCAAATAGGGGGGTCGAACCGAAAGAGCATGAAGTTCGACACCCTCCTGGCCGATGTAATAGCCACTAGGAATAAAGTTTTCCAAGAAAGATATTTCAGGGAACAAGAAGCAGCTGGCTCGAAGGCGGGAAGAATCAAGGATGTCAGCACTAAATTTAGATCCCACTGAGGAGGAGGATTCCTGATTGGAGGTTTTAGTAGGAAAATTCCTTTCAAGAAGGCCCTGCAGAGCCTATGGGACATAATATTATGATCTGCTATCCCGACATGAAAATTGGAAATAGCAGCCAATTGAACTCTGACTGTGGAAGAAGAGGAGCCTGCATGAAAAATCTCTGCTAAGAAGTCCAGGACTGCCTGAACAGGGGCAGTAAAAGGATCAATATTCTTGGCCTTAGCCCAATAAGAGAAACGTTTCCATTTGCTTGTATAAATCCTCCTGGTAGAGGATTTTAGCGAAACTACTATGATGTCTCTAACTGGGTTAGAGATCAAAGGAAGCCTGGCTAAGGAAGGAAGTGGAGCAACCATGCTGTGAGGTTGAGAGAAGGGATTGACCGGTGCAGCTGACCCGATTGGTGTATCAGAAGATCTGGCACTGGGTCCAGATGCCACGGCTGCACCAAAAGGTGATGATGGAGGAACGGAACCAAACTTGTCGAGGCCAGTAAGGGGCAATGAGAATCAATTTGGCTCTCAAAGCGGTAGCTTTCTGGATAACCTGAGGGATCAGAGGAAATGGAGGAAGGCATAAAGAAGTCCCTGGGGCCAATCCTGGGTCAGAGCGTCTCTGGGGGGATGGCCTGATAGAGGGAAGAGGCTGAAGAAGTCTGGACATCTGCTGTTTTGGGGAGTAGCAAAAGATCGCAACATGGGCGACCCCATTCCAGAAAAAATCTCTTCCGCTATAGATTGCTTGAGAGACCACTCGTGAGGCATGATAATAGCTCTGCTCAATCTGTCCGCTACAATGTTGGTTTTCCCAGGGATATGCGTTGCTACCAGAAACCGATGAGAGGAGATCGCCCATTGCCATAGTCTGGCGCTTCTCGACACAAGGGTAGGACTTGGTTCCACCCTGTTTGTTGATATACCAAACTACAGACATGTTGTCTGTGTGGACTGCAATTGTCCCTACGGGAAGAAAGTCGTTGAGGGCTTGCAGCGTTAAAAGCACTGCTCTCATCTCCAGGACATTTATGTGCAGATGGTACTCGAACGGCTGCCACGTCCCATGAACCATCCTGCCCTGATAATGACCCCCCCCCACCCGATCAGGGAGGCATCCGTGGTGACAGTGGCTATCGGGGATGGGGGTACAAAGTACCTGCCTTGGTGAACCTGAGGAGATGTGATCCACCAAGCAAGATGCTCTTTGCATGTCTGTGTCACCAGAATCTGGTGGCGCATTGGAAGTTGCTGGTATGACCATTGTGTGAACAGCATCCACTGAAGAAGGCATGTAGAATCGAGCCAGGGAAGAAGAGTAATGGCCGCAGCCATGAGACCTAATACCTTTAGAACCATTCTGGCCTGTACTTTCTTGTTGGCCAGAATGATCCTGACATGACTCTGAATGTCTGAAACTCTTTGATCTGTAAGGGTAGCTGACATCGAACAGTGTTTAAGTTTGCCTATGAAGGTAATAGACTGGCAGGGCGATAAGGATGACTTTTGAAGTTGATTGAGATGCCCAAATGAGAACAAAGGTTTATTGTGTAATCCCTGGCTTGTATAAGCTGATGCCTGGTGGTGGCTGACAGGAGCCAGTCGTCGAGATCTGGAAACACCTGGAATCCTTGGCGTCTCAGGTGAGCCGTGACCACTGCCATGCATTTGGTGAACACTCTGGGGGCTGTAGTGAGACCAAAGGGCAGGGCTCTGAACTGGAAATGACTGGACCCCAGCGAAAGCGGAGAAATCTCCTGGGCGTCTGTGAATTTTGATGTGATAGTGCATCCTGAAGATCTATTGAGCACATCCAGTTGTCCTTCTGTAAGAAGGGCAGAATTGACTGAAGAGTGACCATTCGAATCTTGTCTTCCTGACAGACTTGTTGAGTCTGCTGAGATCAATATTGGTCTCCAGTTTCCCGTCTTTTGGGGACCAAAAGAACCTTGAGTAGATTCGGGCTCTGAATGGTCTATTGTAACTGGCTGAATGGCTCTTTTTTGCAGTAGTTTTGAGACTTCTAACTCTGCAATTTCCCTTAGACCGGCGGTACATCTGGAAGGGAATTTGAGGGAAGGACTTTCCTCGAAAGGAATTATGTAACCCTTGGATATGATCGACTGTACCCATCTGTCTTGAGTGAGGGAATGCCAGGCTTCTGGGTACAGTGATAATCTTCCCCGACTGCCTCCAAGGAGGGACCGGGCAACATCTCAGGGATGCTGAAAGGGCTTATCAGAGAGGCTCTCTGTTTCCCTGGTTTTCGGACCCCTCTGCCTCTAGGCGTCTGTTGTTGTTACCCCTCTGCCTCTAGGGGTAAACTGACCACGTGAATCGGCGTGACCCCTTGGGATTTCTGGAACCACATTTTCCCACCTTTCTGTCCTTTGCGTTAAGGTCTAGTAGGGGTGGTAAAACGGTCTCCAACAGCAGAAAGAGTCTTGCCGTCCTGTTAGCACCTGGTCAAGGTTTCCTTCACCTGAGGGCCAAACAAAGCTGACCCATCAAAGGGAGAATTTGTGAAGGACGCCTTAAAGGGATCCGCAAAATCACATAGCCGCATCCAGGCTTGGCGTCTAAGAGCCACACCTGTACCTGCGGCTGTACTCGCTCCATCCGCAGCATAAGATATTAGCCGCATGGAGGAGTTTGCAATGGAATTGAGGGTTCCTAGCTGCGAAGCAATTTTTTCTTGAGCCCCTGCAGCTGTAGGATCCTGAACCACTTCACCCAGCTCCTTAAGGATATCCCTCTGGAGTCTGGTGAAGTGACATAGGTAATTCAGCGAACGCATTGCAAAGGTCGCGGAGGAAAACATCCGCTTACCGTACCTATCCATGGTCCTAGAGCCCTTATTAGGAGGATGGACAGGCACGGAAGGATCTGCAAGTTCCTTTTTGGTGGCCGCAGCCACCACCATGGCATCAGCGGGGACACCCTTAGTGAGGAATTGCTTGTCACGGGGCAGTGATAAATTTTGAAGGCCTCCTAGGGACTGGCTCTACAGAGTCAGGAGCTGCCCACGCCTTTCGTGCAATAACCTGCATAAGGGGGTCGAAAGGCGGAGACACCCAGGAGGTGGAGGGCCGAGATCCAAACGCCTCTAGGTACACTGACTCATCCTCAGAGGGATTGTTGGTGGGCCAGTTTCCCCTCTGTTTAAGGAGTTCTAGGATGTCTGAGAAGGAGACATCCTCAGAGGGGGATCTAGGGGATCCCTCTGACTCATCAAAGTCAGTATCCAGTGACAGACTCGGGGGAGTCTACATGTTTCCTCTTACAAGTCCTCTTCCTAGGAGGATCTCCCGAAACGTCAGGAGAATCCTCGGAAGAGGGGGAAATTCCCAATGGGGAAACCTGAGGCGGAGGATCTCTGGGTCCTGTAGCAAGAGAAGTGGCAGAGATGTCAACAGGTACTATAGAGGGAGGAGCTACGGGAACAGACTGCTGACTGATACCAGTGGCCAGCACACTCCATCACCTCGAATGCTCCCCTCCCAGGCAGGTCCGAGAGAACCCGTTCCGAAGAGCTAGGAACTCCAGGGACCACCGAAATGGAAGTCTCGAGGCAGATGTCGGAGCCGAGCTCACCAAGGCCGAGGCTCCAAGGGGAAGAGCGGGTTGGACAAGGGTCGATGCCACTCACCCCTCGGAGGAGACCATGGAAGCCCGACCACGAATCCCTCTAAGGAAGGTCTCAAGAGGAGATAAGAGTAGAGGCTGAAGGAACAGAAGGGGTATCCGTCCTCCAGCCGTAGCAGTAACCATTCGAAGACTCCAACTCCAAGCTCTGGGGTAGAGTTGAAGGAGGAACTGTAACGGGGTGTGGACCAAAAGTCGTCTGTTGAGACGGACTATGTAACATTTGGGCCAGTACCTGTGACTTAAGTAATCTACTGACCACTCTCTCTAGGTCATGATCTGACAGTCTGGATGACCTTGAAGATCGGCTCCGATGGCTCCGTTCGAAGAAGAGGTGAAGCGGGCGAAGGTATCGGCTCCAAGGAAGGAGACCCCGACCTCTTCCTGGAATGAGCCATCGGAACCGATACTATAGATCCTGTCGGAGCCGACTTATCGGAGCCGACAGGAAGCCTCGATGTCGGCTCCAGCGAGCCGATACAGCCACCAAATAACGGTGTCGGAGCCGATCGGGCCGACACCGATGCCTGTGCCACATGGGTGTCGGAACCGATCGGAGCCGACACGAAGTCGATGCAGATCGGCACCGATAGCCATCGGTGCGAAGGCTGTTAAGCCAGAATCGGCTCCAGCTGGAGCCGATCTCGACTCGGAGCGAGTCGGGGCCGAGGCCGCAGGCTTAGACACAGAAGCCTGGGCCTTGGAAGATTTAGCTGATTTTGATGGAGCCGACTTAGCGGAGAGCCCTCCGGCAAGAAGGCCCCTAAGTATCAGCTTGTTGCGTCTTTCCTGCAGGACTCTCTGGCTGAAGGAATGACAAATAGCACAGGAGTCCTGCAGGTGAAGAGGCCCCAGGCAATACAGGCAAGAAGTGTGACCGTCTGTCAGAGACATCTTCTGACAGCACGAGTCACACTTCTTAAAACCTGAGACCCTCTCCTTTGACATGGTGCTTCACAAAACACACACACACCAGTCAAAAATTTAAATTAAAGAAAATACCAAAAAGGTATTCCTGAAAACAAACACACACACACCCTAACAGGGAGGGGATGGGATGGGTAAAGTTTGACTAAAAATATTAAAAGAGACAGGGAATTTTCTGTCAGGAAATCTAAATAATTAACTTATAACTAACAATAAAAGTTTTTTTAACAAAAAGGGGCTTTAATATCAATAAAGTGAATCACTTACCAGGAGCTGGTAAAAGGAGGACCTCATAAGCGAAGCGGCAAACGAGATCTGGGTACTTACCGCCTTGCATCATGGGATATGGGGCTGCCTCGAGCTGGTAAAAGTGACTCTCGAGCTTAGCAAGTGCCGAGTCGGAGCAGAGGGATCGGCTCCGAACCCATCAAGCAAGAATGAAGGCGAGATTGACAACTTAACATTGATCAGTTTCAACAATTGGCTAAAGTATTGGTGTCATTCAAAGGGGATCCAGTGTCTGTCAGCCTGGGATGACATGCTCGACAAGCCATGTTGTTTCGCTAGGGACGGCTTGCACCGGTCACCCTTAGGCTTTCGTATACTGGCCAAGGCTCTTGCCACCCCCATAGTGCCTTTTTTAGGCAAGGCTCAAAGGACAAACCCACCTCCATAGACAACCCAAGGATAAAAAAACTAAAGGTAATGCTACTCAATGCCAGAAGTCTAAACCTCAAGATGCATGCACTCGAGGCTCTCCTCAGTATGGAGAAAATCGATGTCTGTGCAGTAACAGAAACCTGGTTCAAGGCTCCTGAGAGCACCCCAGCACTACCAGGTTATAACTCATACCATGCGTTTCGGCCCCAAAACTCGGACTGAAGCACAAAGGAGGGAGTATCTATATTCATCAAAGATACCTACACCTCCAGGTTAGTGGCACTGCACGAAGCATCGGAAACCATCCATGTGCAACTAACAGCGGGCAAAACTGCCTTTCAGTTTGTAGCCTGCTACAGAATACCCTCCCTATTACAGGAACCCCACTTGGCATTCCTGAGAATACTGGAGAATATGAAAGTCTCTCCAAACACTATGCTATTGGGTGACTTCAACTACCCAAACATTGACTGGGAAAACTACTCAAGCCCAAACACCCTCGCCCAACGGTTCCTTGAATTTAACAACTGGTCACCACTCCCACAAGAGGGAACAACATATTGGACCTGGTCATCACCAACATGGGGACTATGTTCCACACCAGAGGTAAACCCCTCATTGGTAACATCAGACCATAAACAAATTTCCCTGGACATCCATATCCCATCCCCACCCACAGCCAAGGAAATCACTGTAAAGAATTTCTCAAAAGCCAACTTTGCACTTCTCAAGACTGAGGTGGAATCCTTTAAAGTCCCTGGGCCAGAGGATAATACAGCCCAATCCGCAGAATCCTTTACAAATGCATTCTATGAGCACCTGCAGGAATGCATGGATCATGCTATCCAAATTAAAACCAAGACTCACGCCTCCAAAAACAGGAGACCGGTCTGGTGGACCCCGGCCATAAATAAGCTATACAACAGAAGGAGGAAGCTACTACATGACAGAGCAAAATCCCAAAAAGGGAAGGCATCTCTGATCAGTATTAGCAAGAAACTTCGATCCCTCATAAAATCATCAAAGGCCAGTTTCAAAAGAAAAATTGCCCTAGACACTAAAGATAATCGCAAGGCCTTCTTTAGTTATGTCAGGAACATGGGTGGAAACTCCCAAATATGCTCTGAATTGTTGAATAACGGTACAAAATATACCGAACCTACAAACATAGCCAACATCCTGGCAGACAGATTCAGCGCAAACTCCCCCCCCCCCCCCCAAAGAAGCAAATGCCTATGCCAACTGAATGTAACCTCCCTGACATCACAGATGCACAGGTGAAAGCTGCCCTCTCCAAAGCAAAAAAAGTACAGTTTTGTACCTACCATAAATGTAGATGTTCGAGGATCCACATTGCTGCAGTCCTAACTATTGGGTAGTCCGCTGTCCAGTCGGCCCGAATACCAAAGTATATGGCTGGGGTCGGTCAGGGCGCATTAGACTGGCGTCAGTGCGTCAGGGTACTAATGCGCATGACGGACGTCATATCCTCAGTCTTTTCTTGCCCCAGATGTCAGAAGACCCTGAAAAGCTCAGGCCAAAACCAAAACTCCCAACATACCTGCGAAATATATATACAAAATATACAAAATTAGCAGAATATAACCTCACCTACACAACCACCCCTAAACACAGAGGGGAAGGAGGGAGGGTAAATTGGACTGCAGCAATGTGGATCCTCGAACATCTACATTTATGGTAGGTACAAAACTGTACTATGTTCTTCATTCCACATTGCTGCAGTCCTAACTATTGGGTAGAATCTCAAAGCAGAGGCAAGGGAGGCTGGCAAATCATAAGGAAGCAGGAACTGACAACATGCCTTGCAAAATAGCTGTGGCAAAACCAGCCCTAGACTTAGAGTAGAGAGGAAGGTGATAATGCTTAGAGAAAGTATGCACTGAACTCCAAGTAGCTGCCTCCAAAATATCCTTAGTTGCCACCCCTCTCAGAAATGCTGTTGAAGTGGCAGTAGCCCTAGTGGAATGAGGCCTAATCCCAGCTGGAATCTCCTTGCCATGATGGGAATAACAAAATGTAATGCAACACCCAATCCATCTAGAAATAGTTTGTTTTGACACAGGCTTGCCCTGAGAACTCAAAGCAAAAGAAACAAACAACTGCTGAGACTGCCTAAAATCCTTAGTCCTGCTCAAATAACAACGCAATTGCCTGTGTACATCTAAGGTGTGCAAAATCTTTTCCCCTTTATTTTGGTGATCTGCATAAAAAGTAGGCAAATGAATAGTTTGGTTTAAAGCCACACTAGAAACTACCTTAGGCATAAAGGAAGGATTAGTACGTAAAGATACTCTATCCTTATGAAAAATCAAAAAAGGCTCTACTGCCATAAGGGCCTGCAACTCAGAAACCCTTCTTGCAGAAGTAATGGCCAACAAAAAAGCAGTCTTCCATGACAAGTATTTCAATTCAGTAGTAGCCGCAGGCTCAAAAGGTTGTAGAGTAAGTTTCTCCAACACAAAATTGAGATCCCAAGCAGGAGTAGGAGCTCTCGTGGGGTCTTATATTCTTTGCCCTCTAAGAAATTGCTTGAACAAAGGATGCGAAAACAACGGTGGGTCACAATCATAGTGAGCTGAAATTGCTGCAGCATGAATCTTAATGGAAGAGAAAGACAAACCTTTGTCCAATAACTCAGTAAGATATTGAAGAGCCACACTCAAATTTGGCTCAGAAATCTCCAAATTGTTTGCTGCACTCCAAAACAAAATCTCTTCCATTTTTCTCGTACACTTTCCTTGTACTAGGTCTCCTGGCTTCCATAATCACATTTAAAACTTGTTGAGGAAGTTGAGACCTGCTGTCTTTCAAAACAGAATATGCCAGGCTGTTAGATGAAGAGAGTGAAGCTTGACATTGAGCAGGTGACCGTCTCTCTGAGACAACAGGTGTGGAATCAAGGGTAAAGGCCATGGAGGCGTCTTTACCAGACTCCTCAGTAATGGGTACCAGTGCTGCGAGGCCAATCTGGAGCTATTAAAATCATCCTTGGCTTGTCTTGTCTGACCTTTAGAAGCACCTTTGGAAGAAGAGGCAGAGGTGGAAACGCATACACATGAAGATTTTTCCAACTGAAAGAAAGAGCATCCACTTCCCAAGCTGTGTGATGAAACCTCTTTGTGCAAAACTTTGGCAGCTGATGGTTTAGTGGAGAAGCGAACAGATCTATGTCTGGAGTTCCCCAGGACACTGTCAACTTTTGAAATACATGAAGATCCAGTTTCCACTCGTGGGGATCCATGATTTGTCTGCTTAACACATCTGCTAAGGAGTTCTGTGCTCGGCAGAAACCTTGCCTGAAGAGTTAGTTGCAAGCTGAGCGCAGTCTCCCATAAAAACAGTGCTTACCTGCACAATGGGTAAGAATGTGTTCCCACTTGTTTGTTGATGTACCACATGACAGTTGTGTTGTCTGTTAGAATCAACACCTGCCCTGGAAGAAGTAACTCCTTGAAAGCCATTAATGCAAACTGGACTGCTAACATCTCCTTCATGTTGATATGTAGATGCTGTAGTCTGGCAGGCCACTTGTCTTGTATCCACTTTCCATTTAGATGAGCTTCCCAAGCAATGTCTGAGGCATCTGTCGTTAGAATCTGACTCGCCTCTGGCCGGGTCACAGAGAGTCCCTTGTTTAGGTGACATTCCTGAGCCCACCACAAAATTCCTTTTGAATGCAAGGTATTATTTGAATGACAGTGTCCAAATCCTGGCAGTGCTGTGTCCATACATTTTGAGATACCATTGTAGCTTCCTCATATGCAGTTTGGCATTGGGAAGCACCAGAATACAAGATGCCATGAACCCTAAGGCTTGAAGGACTGTCCTTGCAGTCAGCCCGGACTGAAGAGATAGTTGATGGAAGTAACTGGAAAGATTCTTTTGTTTGTCCGGGGTTAAAAGGCCATCTGGGCTGCTGTATTCAGTCTCACACCCAGAAAGCACATGTCTTGAGAGGGTACTAGACTGGACTTTATTTCGTTCACAGAATACCCTAGGCATCTTAGCACTGCTATGACATATTCCAAATGCTGTAGAAGGTCTTCCTTTTCTTGAGCCAGAATCAGGCAATCGTCCAAGTAAGGATAGATTTGAATTCCATTTAGCCTGAAGTAAGCTATCACTGGAGCCAGAACCTTTGTGAATACTCTGGGCGCAGTAGATAAGCCAAAGGGCAATGCAGAGAACTGATAATGAGAATTTCCAGCTCGAAAAAGCAGATACTTTCTGCAACTTAGTCTTATAGGCACATGAAGGTAAGCTTCCTTGAGATCTAAAGTTACCATCCAGTGATCTTTGCCCAGCAGAGGTAAAAGCTGTTGTAACGTCAACATTTTGAACTTGGGAATGTCCAGATAAGTGTTGAGGATAGATAAATCCAAAATTGGTCTCCACATGTTCCCCTTCTTCGGTACTAGGAACAGGCGAGAATAAAATCCTAGGCCCCTTTCTGGCACAGGAACCGGCTGAATGGCCCCTATTTGGAGTAACAGAGAAATTTGCTTGTGAGCCTCTTGTCTTTGTAGAGGAGGAATGTCTGGCATGCCTTTGAAAGGAGGCAAGGTATGGAAATAAAACCTGTAACCGTGGTGAATGATATCCAGAACCCATCTGTCTTGGGTAATTAAATCCCAATTTTCTTTGAAAAGAGACAGCCTTCCTCCCAACGGTGCTGCCAGGCGAGAATGAACTGGCAGCTGAAAAGGCAGGTCATTGGGTCTGCTTACGAAAGGACTGACCCCTGCCCTCACCAGAAGTCTGAGCAGGGGAACTCCCTGTCCTAGGCCTAAAAGAACCCTGAGCTCTGCCCCTACCACGTCTAGACCTACCCCTACTGGGAATCATAAGCAGGATAAGCCCATCCCTTAGCAGGCCAATTTCTACTAAACTTCGGAGGCTGCACCTGCAAAAAATCTTTAACAGTTTGCATAGACTTAGCCTTGTCCTCCATTTTCTTCAAAACTGCTTCTACAGGCGAACCAAACAACACATCAGACTGCAAAGGAGCATCCAAAATCCGTGTCTTAACATGCTCAGCTAAATTCTGATCTCTCAACCAGGCGTGCCTACGAAATACAGAACCAGTGGCAGCCACCCTGGAGGAGGCCTGCACAGCATCAAAACCACATTGCAAGGAATGTTTACCCACCTGTTCAGACACATGAACTAAATCCTGCAACTCTTTACACTCAATACCTTCCTAGAGCATCCACCTTAGATTTCAACTGTGAAAGAAGATAATTCTGATATTTTAACATATGAAACTGACAATTCAACGCCCTCATGGCTAAAGTGGAAGAAGTATACACTTTCTTTCCCCATCTATCCAAAGCCCTTGCCTCTTTATCAGGAGGGACAGGATTTTTAACAACTGAGGCCTTCACACCTTTAGGCCCCTGAGAGACAGTTTCGGGTCTGCCCTAGGACTCTTAAAAGATACTTATGAGCTTCAGGCACCCTATAATACCTATCCGGTTTAACTGGGGCAGGAGGCAAAGAATCAGGATTCAGGGAAGCCTCTGCAAAACATCTTCCACCACATTCAAAACAGGAGGTATAGCTAAAGGCCTATGCTGGGGTAAAACAAGAATTCCCTAAGCCTTTTCCTGGAATCAGAGAAATCTTGACCTTCCCATTTAAAATGCTCCCTCATGGAATGCAGAGTCTCTGAAAATGAAAAATCCTCAGGAGGAGAAGCTGAAGGAGTAGAATCATCCACATCAGAATCAGAATAAGGAGGGTACTCCTGCAAGTCTTCAACCGAAGACTCATAAGCCTCGAGCATTGCTCAAAACTCTCAAACTCAGGTTCCACCCTAGGCCTCTTATCAGGAGGGGGCATAGAACCCCTTATCATAGTAATCAAATCCTCTGCCATTTTAAGCATATGTTTCTTAGGCAGAGACCCTGAAGCACTAGGAGAAACCCCCACTGAAGCAAAACTTGGCCTGCCCCTCAAAGAAGCCTTGGAAACAGAAGGGAGGCTCTAACCACCTTAGGAAGAGGGAAGAACAGCCTGAGAAGCCCCTCAGCCTGGCCTACTTCCTGAGAGGATACATCCTGTAACAGTAAAGTCTCTCCCTGAGACTCCAAAGAAACACCTGGCAAAACCTCCGGCTCCACTGAGCCCTCTAAAGAACCGACGTCTGGGACTGTCGGTTCTTCCACTCTAGGCTTTGCTGCTTTGTCCTTGCGTTTTTAGCGAAGCGGCCGGAGCATCCGGCGGCATTTTATAATTACAACGCTTCCCAAACACTAACCTGGCACAGTCTAACCTTCTCTTAATAGTGCGTTTGTTAAATCTAGCACACGCGCGGCAGCCAACAACGTCGTGCTCAGGCCCTAAACAAGGTATACACAAAGTATGGTAATCCCTATGAGGTATCTGTTTCCCACAAGAAATACAGTTATTCACTTTTTCTGACATCCGGTTAAATACTGAGGCAAGAAAAAACCAAAATATTCCCCAGCGGGGTACTTAGCCAACTTTGATTCGGTCTGAAACTCTGGCTTCAGAAACTTTCAGAACGCCAACCTGCACTCGCAAAATTGCTTCTGCATCGGACCATGCGGCAAAAAAGACTGAGGATATGACGTCGGTCATGCGCATTAGTACCCTGACGTACTGACGTCAGTCTAATGCGCCCTGACCGACGTCAGCCATATACTTTGGTATTCGGGCCGACTGGACAGCGGACTCCCCAATAGTTAGGACTGCAGCAATGTGGAATGAAGAACATCACAGCATCTATGGGACCGGACGGTGTCCCAGGCTGCGTCTTACACGAGCTCCAAGAAGAACTGATCCCTCACATTAAGTCACTGTTCAAACTTAGCCTTACTACAGGATATGTACCCAAAGAATGGTGTACAGCTACAGTGGTCCCACTCCACAAAGGTGGTGCCACAACGGACCCCGGAAACTATCGCCCCATAGCCTGACTAGTCTGGTCTGTAAAGCTATGGCGCGCATTATAATGGAACTCATAAACAAGGACATTGGGAGACTCCAGACAGTGGACCCTACCCAATTTGGCTTTTTTAAGGGCAGATCTTGCCTCTTAAACCTAGTTGATTTCTTTGAAACAGTTACCAAAGCCATAGATGAGGGCAAGGTAGTCCACACAGCATACCTGGACCTCGCAAAAGCCTTCGACACAATATCCCACTCGGGCATCATAAATAAGCTTACCAGCTTAAATATCAACCCCTATATCACAAGATGGGTTGCAAAGTGGCTCAGAGACAGAACCCACATGGTCAGAATCGCAGGTGCCATGTCCGAATCCAAACCAGTTACAAGTGGTGTCCCACAGGGCTCAGTTCTGGGACCTCTCTTGTTCAGTATATACTTCTCTGAGGTTCAGGCTAACACGGGTGGGATTATGGCTGACAAAGTTCACAGATGACTGCAAACTGGGGGCCATAATCGAATCTCCAGCTGACACAAGCATCCTCCAAAAGGGTCTCACAAAGACGGATGCTTGGTGCCAGAGCCACGGCCTCAAGCTAAATGCTAAAAAGTGCACAGTCATCCTCTTTGGGAAAAACAAGGTGCCCACAAATTACCACATAGGTGGTAATCCATTAAGTACAGAAGACGTAATTAGAGATTTGGGGACCAACATAGATAGTAATCTCTCCTTTGATAATCACGTTGCCAAAGTGGTTAGAAAGACCTTCTATACAGCCCAACTTATCACGAAAGGGTTCGCATCTAGATCAAGAGAGGTCATTGTGCCCCTCTACTCGTCACTCATCAGGCCCATAATTGAATACAATGCCCCCTTTGGGATGTACCTTACCCGACACCTGCAGCAACTGGAGAGACCCCAAAAGTACCTCACCAAGAGGATCATGGGCTACAAACAGATGTCCTATGCAGCTCGACTAAAGAAACTCCAGCTCTACTCAGTTGCTTACCACCTACTCAGAGGCAATCTATGCCTGACGTACAAAGCCATGTCAAACCCAGAATTAATGGACATGCTCCACCTCAAAAAATCCAAGTCCCTTAGAGCTACATGCTCCAGGGACCTAAACCGCAGCACAAAAATAAATAGGACATGCTGGAGGGACAGATTCATTTCCCAGAAGCTCCCCTTACTCTGGAATAGAATCCCAATTCATGTTAGACATAGCCCCTCGCTGACCCTCTTCAAGCAAAATCTGGACGCATGGATGGGAAATCACAAATTCACCCCTGGGATCATTTCTGTGTCCCTGCTAGACAGAGGCACAGTAAACTAATCTTAAAAGGGTACCTTCTGTGACCTACTTTACAGAGGCACAGTAGGCTAATCTAATAGGGAGGCGGAAGCCAAATACATTCTGGCTAGGCTTATAAATGCCCTAGGGCAGATAGCCTAGTATCTACCTATGAACCTATCCTGACCACAGTCATTCCTATCAGCAAAATCTCTTTTTCATTTTCGTGCTGGTTTCGTTCTTAGAATACTCCCTGCTATTTCATGAATACAACACTCTGTATGATTTTGGTTGTTCTCCTTAAGAGTCGCATCCAAAATCCCAATCTCTCATTTCTTAAACTTCCTTCCTGTGTCAGCATCATTCCTTTAAACTCTGAATTACAGTTTTCTGCTTGTGTTATGTATAACAGCTTTAACTGTGTTGCTCTAAACTACCCCCTCAAATTAGGTAATCCTAGTCCGCCTTATTCATTTGGTAGAAATCTTATCCCACTTGACCCTTGCTGTCTTCTCTTCCCAGATAAAATCATTCAACTCTTTTTAATTGGTATCCACAACTTTTTCTCCAGTTGACAAAAATATGCCTGAACTGTGTAGAAGACTAAAGGGACTAAAAACATTTTAATGGCTTGTATCTTAGTATCCATATCCATATAACAAAACTTCCAGTTTCTCAATTTTTGTATTATTTTCTGTTTAGTCTCTTCCCACATATCCTTAGCTGCCACCACAGAGTCATTTCTAATCCATACTCCTAAATACTTCATTTTATCATGTCCCCATAAATATGGATATTGTTGGACCAATTTGTGTGTGGGACATAATTTACTGCTATTGCCTTTGTTTTAAATTCATTAATTTTGTATCCCAAGAAGATTTGAAATGGTCTTAAAATGTTCCACAACACTGTAATGTCCCTTTCTGGTTTTGTCATGTATAAAATAATATCATCTGTAAATAGAACCAGCTTTTCCTGATTACCATACCAATTATATCCTTGAATTTCTGAGTCCCTAATTTTCTTTGCCAACAGTTCTAAATAACACAGGGAAAAAAGCGGACAGCCCTGCCTGGTTCCTCTACTCAAGCAGAAATTATTGGACAGACCCCACTCACTTTAATATGCACCTCTGATCCCTCATATATTCTTCTAATCAGCCATACAATTGTATTAGGGAAAGCAAATGCTTCCATTGCCCTGCTCATGAAGTTCCAGTCTACTCTGTCAAATACTTACTGTGTGTCAAGACCCACTAATAAGTGATACTTTCTTACATTCTGCTTCCCTCTGGATCATCAATGTTCTGTTAATATTGTCAAATGTTTGCCTCCCTTCCACAAAACGACACTGATCCATATCCATCACTTTTGGTATTCTTTTAGCCATTATAGACAAACACTTTATAATCATGGTTAGTATTGAAATGGGCCTGTATGAAGTTGGATCTGATGGATCTTTATCCACTTTAGGTATTACTGTTTACCACCGCCTTCTTCCAAGATGCTGGTACTTCACCTACTCTTAAAATACAGTTAAACAAAACATTCCAGATCTTTATCAGTTTTTCCCTTCCAAACTTCCACAGGAATGCCATCCATTCCTGGGGACTTTCCTGTAGATTGGTTATACATAGCCATTTTTATCTCATCCCTTCCTATCCTGTCAGTAATTGAGCCTTATCTACCTCTAACTTTAGCATATTTAATTCTTCCATAAACATTTCCATTTGTATCTTTTCTTGATTTACATACTTCTCTGCTTTATACAAATTTTCATAAAATTTCCGAAACATTTCTAATACTTCTACAGGGTCTATTGGTATCTTCCTTGTTATGGGCTCCCTACGTTTGGTGACTGCCCTTTTCACTTTCTGTTGCCTGAGTTGTTGTGCTAGAAATGTTTATGCTCTAAAATTTTTATCAAAAAACAGTTGCTTATCAGCAATCTTTCTAAACTCATGCATATTATGGAGGTGATTCCTTACTTTCTGTTTAGCGTTGTGCAGCTGCTCATTTTCTTGTTCTGAGAGATTCCTCTTATTTTTCAACACGTAAACATTTGTTATTCTCTCTAAATAATTATTGTTACTGTTTAAACCATAAATCTCTTTCTTTTACTTTCAATCTAGTTTTAAACTCCACTTTAATTTTATCCCACTCCTTAGCTATGTTTTCAGAAGATAATTCTATCTTCTCTAGTAGCTCCTGAATTAATTCCACACCCCATCCTTTAAACTGCTCTCTTTTCAAACCGGTAGGTGGGAAAGCACCAGTGTCTTATTTTCATTTCATTACCTTGCATTTTTATTTTTGTTACTATTGGTGCATGATTTGAAATAGTTATTGGGTGAGTTTCAAGACCTTCAATTAAATGCACATGTTCCTGTGAGATATAAAATCTATCTAGCCTAGCCCAGTTTTTGTATCTCAGTGAGTAATATGTAAATTCACTCCAAACTCCTAGTATTGAATTCACATCTTCCATGCCAAACAATTTTATAAATTTCTAGAAAAATCTACCCTCCCTTGTTATATCTTCCCTTCTAGGTCCCCCAGGCACACTTTCGCTGCAGCAAACAAAATTCCAGTCTCCACCTATAAGTAATATTCCTTGCTGAAACCCGATTATTTCTTCCAGAATTGTCTTAAGCTCCATTGAAGCAGTTTTAGTGGGGATGTAAATGCATGCCACTGTAATCCTCCTCCCTAGCCAGTAGCCCCTTAATATATCTTCCATTATTATCTTTTTTTCCCTCTTCTATCACTATTGGAGCTCCTCTTGGAATTAATATAAGTACTCATTTGCCCGAGATAGTCTACTGAACAACCATCCTGAAAACATTTCTTTATCAAATTCACAAGTTCAGTTCTTTCCGGGTGTGTCTCATGTAGCACAGCTATTTGTGCTCTACATTTTTTTAATATAGCTCACTACTCTTTCTCTTTTTATATTTATGTGTAAGACCATTCAGATTGAAAGACATTACAGAAAGCTTCATTTTCTTATACAGTTATTATTACCACCTTTTACATATGACTGCTCTTTTCATAGGACCATAGGAGGTTACTAGGCTAATGGCCCTGGGGCCCTTAGAAGCCTAGCCAAGAGTTTATCCCCAAAAAAGAAACCACAGTCAGCACCTGTCACCCGTCAATGTGAGACAATGCTGGAACCCCTGGAGCCAAATTTGTGGTTTCCCATCCATTCATCAAGGTTGCGCTTGAAGAGGGATGATCAGTGAGGTACTCTTTTGACATGTATGGGAAGTCTATTCCAGAGCTGGGGCAGCCTCTGAGAGACAAACCTGTCTCTCCAGCAGATTTTGCTGATGTTGCATATTAGATTAGGCCTTTTGCGTGGGTAATGCGCGAGGAGTTAGACTTACAGACATGGAGCATCTCTAGTAGGGCAGGGCCCGATACTACCTTGTAGGCGAGGAAAGGATCACCTCTGACCAATCTGTATGATACAGAGTAGAGCGATAGTGATTTCAGCCTGTCCGCATACGACAGGTGTTGGAGGCCATTGATCCTCTTTGTGAGGTATTTCTGTGGCCTTTGCAGTTGGTGCAGGTGTTTGGAGAGGTACATACCAAACAGGGTGTTATACTGAATTTGAGGCCTAATGAAGGAGGAATACAGAGAGGTAATAACCTCCTTTTTTCTGGATGCAATCCCTTTACTTATGAGATGAACTAAGTAAAAGGCTTTTTCTGACCACTGCCGCTACATGATGGTCGAATGTGATATTGTCAACCTGAGTACCTAGGTCTCTCACCACAGGTTGTGTGCTTAGGGGGTTGCCGTCGATGTGGTAAATCAGTAGGGGCCATGTTTTTGCTGAATGGCATGATAATACATTTTTTTGCATTTAACTTAAGGCTATGATTTTGGCACCAGTTATTTATTGCTGTGAGATCCTCTTGCAGTACATTATCATCATTTGAGGAGTGAATGACACCACCCAACTTACAGTCATCCACAAACTTGGGTCAGCCACAGGCCCTTTGTCTTTGCCTGGATCTCTGAGAAGTAGATGCCAAATAGCAGGGGTCTCAGGACAGATCCCTGGGGAACACCACTAGTGACGGGTCTGCTGTCGGAGGTGGTGGCATCTATTTGAACCTTGTGGGTCCTTCCGGTGAGCCAGTTGGCCACCCATCTGACAAGACAGGAATTTATGCGAAGTTGTGTTAGCTTTTCGAAGCTGCCCGAGTTGGGGATTGGGTCAAAGGTCTTGGCCAAGTCAAGGTAAGCTGTATGTACTGACTTTACCTCATCCAGGGCCTTAGTGACAGTCTCAAAGAAGCCAACCAGGTTCAACAGTCAAGATCTGCTGCTGATGAATCTGAACTAGGTGGGGTCAATTGCTTGGAGACTGCCTATGTTCTTGTTTATGAGATCCATAATACACTACATGGCTTTACAGATCAGACTTGTCAAACTAATGGGGAGATAGTTTCCTGGGTCAGTAGTGGCACCACTTTGTGCAAGGGGATAACAATGGCAGTTCGCCACTCTGCTGGAATGAAGCCTGTAATTAGGCTGTGGTTGAACAGGGTGCTCAACAGTGAATCTAGTTCTTGCTGGAGATGGTGCAGAAAACAGCGTGGGATACTATCAGGTCCCATGGAAGCTGTTCTTTGCCTTGGATGGGGTCTTTAACATTTGATCTATGGAGATGTGAGGTGCAGGACAAGTATCGGGGCTGTCCTTTGGGGGGGGTCTACTTCATAACATTGAAATTTCATAACGTTGAATTTCTTAACCTTGAGACTATAACATCAAAAATTCAAAACACTGAAAACCCAAAACATTGAAAACTCAGAACACTGAAAGTGTGCTTCATAACACTGAAAACTACATTGCACAATTAAATAAGATCCCCTCCACCTACACCACCTAACTAACAAACACACTTTCTACTACATTTTTGCAGGGAGGCAAGCCCCCCTGCACCCCCCACATCCCCGTAAATTAAATATACCAACTCCAAGATCACACTAAAATGGAAAAAAAGTTAATTTCCTAACCTCACTGCATCACAATCACCATACATTGGGTTCAGGAAATTAACATTTTTCCACTGTAGTGCGATCTTGGAGTTGGTACATTTAATTTACAGGGGGTGGGGGGAAGAGCCCCCCCACATAGGGGGTGCAGTGGGCCTTGCCCCCCTGGAGACATAGTAGAAACTGTGTTTGTTAGGTGGTGTTATAGGTGGAGAGGATGTTATTTACATATGCATTGTAGTTTTCAATGTTATGAAGCACACTTTCAATGTTCTGAGTTTTCAATGTTCTTGGTTTTCAGTGTTTTGGGATTTAGATGTTTTGGTCTCAATATTATGAAATTCAACATTATGACACTTCAATTTTATGAAGTAGACCCCCTTTGGGGGGATACGGGGATGACATTTGTGCTGAACCTATCAGCTAAGCAGGTTGGCTAAGTCAACAGGATCAGTGTAAGTGGTACCATTAAGTACTAATTTGGAACAAACCTGGGTTTTGCCATGGAGATTCTTAACATAACTGAAGAAGGCTTTGTGCTTCACCTTTGTTTCAGAGGCTAGTTTTTCACTAGATCTAATTTGCTTGTGAAGCTGAGGAGGGAGTTTTTCCAATTTGGAATTTGTTCCTTTTTGCCCTTGGACAACAGTTTTTTCCTTTTATTGTAAATCCTGCTCACAGAGGATGTCCACCAGACAGGTTTATGTTTCCTTAAGGAGCAAGTTTTAGTTCTTTTGGGTATGGCTGAGTCCATCCAGTTTTACAGATGCTTGTATACTGCACTGGCGTACTGTTCAGCATAGCTGTCTGCATCCTCTGAGGGAGACAGTGGTGTGAAGCTACTGATACCCTCCCTTAGGAGGTTGTAGTCAGCTTTTGAGAAGTATTTCAGCCTGGTTATGGCTGGGGGGGGGGGGGGGGGATGTCAGGTAGGATAAAAACTTCGAATGAAACAGACCGATGATATGATCTCATCAGGGAAGAACATACTATGGGAGTGGTGCAGCGGTCACCCATGTTGGTGAAAACAAACTCCAGAATGTTATCTCCCCATGTGGGGGATAAGACGAGTAGGTCTAGAGAGTTAGAATTGATGAATTCAAGGAACTTTTGGGTGAGTGCATTAGTGCAGGAATAGTTCACCCAATCTATGGTGGGGTAGTTGAAGTCACCAAGGATCAGAGTGTTAGGGGGTACCTTGATGGAGTCAAGTAGGTCCAGGTAGGAGGAGTGGGTGTTCTGAGTCATGGAGGGGGGGGGGTCTATAACTGGCTATAACTTGGATGGGTGTCTTGCCAACTGTCAGTTGAACCTGGAGTAATTCTAGTGCGTCATGCTGGCAAACATGTCTGGAGGTGTGCCTGTCTTTAATGAAGATAGAAAATCCAACACCCTTAGTCTTTCCGACCTCGTTTTGGGGTCGGAAAATGGGGAATGAGGTATAGCCTAGTAATGCAGGGGTGCTCTCTGCAGGCTGAATCAAGTTTCCTTGTCCACACAGACATCATTTTGCAAAATGTCTAGTTTCAACTTTTATGTTACACACACACACACACACACACATATATATATATATATATATATATATATATATATATATATATATATATATTCGTCAGGTTGGTCTTTTATACAGTTGTTCTATGTCATATCCATTTGTGCATGTCACATGCATACCTTTTTGTTTTTTTTTTTATTTTTAATTTGAAAGCCCTCAAACAGAACCCCCCCCCCCAAGAAAAAACCTAAAACCTATGAACTTAACACACAAAACTATGCACATCTTCAAACATTGAAGTTTTTGCTTCCTAATAAGAACATAAGCTGTAAGTTAACAGCTAGAGAGACAGGCCGAAGTTAATGAAAAAGAAAGGTTAGTCATGCTAAGACCCATGGTATAGACTGTAATAATAGTAAGTGCTATTTGATTTTGTATATCTTTATAACTCTCCCAGTTGAGAAAACACTTGAATGCTTTCAGTAAACACTTTCTCCAAGCCATTTCTCTTTATCAAATTGTCTTCTAGTGACATGAAAACCAGACACAAAACTGCTAAAGGTACCTTGTCTATTAGAAAAAAGCCTTACAATATTCAATGTTCTTTTTCATTTACATGTTTTGTAATAAACTTGTTACTGGATAACACCTAGGGTTTTTATCCAGTCATTTCCCTATGCAAACATGGGAAAAAGCACACTGATTTTTCTTTTGTCATACTCTCTTAACCAGACCTTTTCATTCTCTCTCCATCTCCTCCCCTCCTCATTTTTTTTCACTGCAGTGCCTACATTTCTGAAAACTGAACGAAGAAAAAGAGAGAAGTGTTAACAAGAAAAACACTTCCCTGTATCCCCACATATTAGTATCCCCCATTGCATTTAAAAAGAAGACAAAGAACTTTACTTCAAGTCTAACTGATTTTGTATTATCTTTAAAGCTGTCACACCTGGGAAAACCCCCAATTGTTTTCAGAAACATTATCTAGTCAATTTCTCTGTTCTTTTTTCTTCTTTTCCCTCAGCCAATCCCCTTCTACCAGACTGTCTCCAGTTTCTCTTTATCAAATTGTCTCCATGGAGGCATGAAGACCAGCAGCTGAAATGCTACTTAGTATACATATTCGCAAGTGCTAGAAAAAAACTTATAATATTCAATATTTTTTTCATTTACTTGCTCTTTGTCTTAAAACAAAGGTCTTTAATCAGTCATTTCCCCATGCAAGAATGAAAAAAAGCACATTAATTTGAATTCTGTCATGCCCCCCCCCCAACCAGGCTCTCTTTTTCTTTTTTTTTATCATTACATTGCCTATGTTTCTCAAAACTGCACACGAAGTAAGAGAGAGGAGGGAAGAAAAAAATAGCTGTTTACAATTTCCATTACACCCAAAAAATAGCATGCAAAGAAAACCATGCAACACTGATATAATGCTATTAAGAAAAAGTGTTTTCTTTACTTACAGTTAGTGTTCTCCCCTCTCTTTCCCCTCCCCAAAGCATTTTCCTGAACATTAATTACATGAAGTAGGGCATAGAGAGTCCCCCACTCAGCAAACACATTTTGATGTCCAATATTTCCATATTTTCTTGTGCTGTCATATTTCATAAATATAATTAATGCACTGTAATCCCACATTAAGTTACTGATTTTATTACTGTTCTCCATCACCCAAATCCTATACTATTTCCAACATAGTCTCGATTCTTCTAGTCAACTCTCATGCTCCCTTCCTTCTCACCAACATTTTCCGTTGAAATACTGGAAAAGGTGTCACAGGTGCAGTCTCTCTGTGGTCTTTATTACCAGAGGAACAAGAAGCTGAATCTCCTTCTGTTTCACAGCTCAGTTTTTGTTGGACAAACTTTTGTATTTCCTCCTTAGCATGCACTTCATCAAAAAATGATTTTGTCCCTCCAGGGAAGAATACCTTGAAGACAGCTGGATTTAGCAGTCTGAATCTCACACCTTTATCTCAACATGCTCTGAATAGAGGGATGAATTTACTTCTCTTCTGACTGGTGTACAATGAGTAATCACTCTCCACAAACAATCTGCTGTCACCTACTTTTAGCATTTTGTCCCTCCTGCCACAGTTTTGACAAAATTAACTCTTTTTACTGGTAGGATTGTATCCTTACTATTAAAGGTCTAGGCTGCTTTCTTATAGCTAGATTTGGAGAATACACATGACGTGCCTGTTCAACTAACAAGTCCTGCTGTGGAATACCAGTCCAGTTGCTTATGTTTACTTTCATAAATTTAATGCAGTCTGTTACTTCCACCTTTTCTGGTATAGCTGAGAATCTCAAGTTTTCCCTATGTACTATGTCCTCTAATTCTATTATTTTTTGAAAAAAGAAGTTATGTACCTACCATAACATTCCATGTTAGTTGTCTTCATCTCGCCTTCCTTCTTGCTGGTTGGGATCGGAGACGATTCTCGGCTCCGACTCAGCCATCTTCTATACCTTGAGAGTTGTGTACAGGCTCGAGGCTACCACTTATCCCATGATGCCTAGCGCTAGCTACCCAGATCTCGTTTGTAATAGCTAACCCCAGACTTAGCCAGAGAACCAACCTGCCCAAGAGACTGGTTGAGCATACCTATCATACTCTCTAAGTCAGTAGAGGAAACAAACCAGAGAACACTTAGCCAGTGAAACCGAAACTCCTCTCGATCCAAATGGACAGGGGGACGGAGGGTGGGATGCAAGAAGGAAGTCGAGATGAAGATAACTAACATGGAACATTATGGTAGGTACATAACTTTCTTATGTTAAGATGTCTATCTCGCCTTCGTTCTTGCTGGTTGGGACAGCGTCCATAGCACCTACAATCCTGGGTGGCTCATTGGAACAGACTCTTCAGGACAGTGGAACCAAAGTCAGCTCTGCTCCTGGAGACCATATCTAGCTTGTAATGAGAAAAGTATGAGGATTTGCCCACGTGGCAGCTGCACAAATAGAATCCATGGACAACCTAGACTGGAAGGCTACAGAGGTGGCCAAAGCCCAAGTAGAATGACCTTTCTGTTTGATAGGCAACTCTTTATTTCTCAATTAATAAATGAAGGTAATAATGTGAGACAACCACCTGGATAAGTTCACTTTGGAAATTGGGAGACCTTGTTTGCCTAGAGCATAGGAAAGGAATAGTTGGTCTGACTTCCTTGTATCCTTGGTCCTATGAAAGTAAAAACGCAATTGTCTATGAACGTCCAATTGGTGTAGTTTGTATTCTGCCTTGTTGGTGTGGTTAGGGAAAAACACAGGAAGGTCTAAAGATTGGTTTAAATTATTTTCTGATCAGACTTTCAGAAGGAAAGATGGATTAGTCCTCAGAGAAACACTGTCCTTATGAAAAACCAAGTATGGAGGACGAACACATAGTGCCTGAAGTTCAGAGACGCGTCTGGCTGATGTAATAGCTACCAGAAAGAGTGTTTTCCAAGATAGAAATTTAATTGAGCAGGATGCTGCAGGCTCAAAGGGGGGCATAATTAGGGAGGTTAGTACCAAATTAAGGTCGCAAGGAGGAGGAGAATCTCTCACTGGAGGTCTAAGGAGAGTAGCCCCTCTTAGAAAGGCTTTACAGAGCTTATGAGACAATGTTTGAATTAGACAACCCAACGTGAAAGTTAGAAATGGCCACCAATTGAACCCTGATTGTAGCAGAAGTGGACCCAGAATGAAAGAGTTGTGCTAGGAACTCCAAAATTTCGTGTACCGGGGCTGAGAAGGGATCTATCTGCCTAAAAAGAAAAACGTTTCCATTTACTAGCATAAGTTTTTCTAGTCGTGGACTTGAGAGAGGACACAATAATCTCATGCACGGCCGGGGAAATGCTGGGAAGCCTGGCTAGGGTTGGAAGTGGAGCAACCAAGCTGTGAGCTGGAGTGTTTGGAGGGATTGATGCAATCCGCCTGATTGATGAATTGGATCGAGAGTCCAGGGCTGCTCGAGAAGGTAATGATGCAGAAAAGTACAGTTGTGTACTTACCATAAATGTAGATGTTCGAGTGTATTCACTGTTGCAGTCATAACAATTGGCTTATCCTGCTGGCAGGCTACCCGCGGTCTGCCCGAATTCCAAAGTCTAGGTCCGGCGTCGGTTGCTGTCGCCTCCTCCCTGACGTCAGTGCACCAGGGGTATAAAAGATGCAGCCGACACCATTTTCTTCAGTTTTTCTTGCCCCAGATGTCAGGTGCCCCTAAAATGATAGGTTAAATTATGCCAATAAGTATGCATAAACAAAACATTTTTCCTTCATCTACAAGTAAATACACCACATAGGTTGTATAAAATAGAGAAGTACAGATAAGTCCCAGCAAAGGAAAGGGGGATGGTGGGAGGGTAACCTGGACTGCAACAGTGAATACACTCGAACATCTACATTTATGGTAGGTACACAATTGTACTATGTTCATCGTGTTTCACTGTGCAGTCATTACAATTGGGTTGAATCCCAAAGCTAAGGTTGGGAGGCTGGTGCTAAGTAGGATTAGGAGAGGCTATGAGGCCCTGCAGAACTGCAGTAGTAAAGCCTGCCCTGGATTTAGAGTAGAGAGGTAAGTGACAGTGCTTTGTAAAAGTGTGCACTGAACTCCAAGTTGCAGCCTCTAAGATGTCTTTGGTTGGTACTCCTCTGAGGAAGGCTGCTGAAGTGGCTGCTGCTCTGGTTGAATGTGGCCTAATGTCCTTAGGCACTGATTTGCCATGTTGTGAATAGCAGAAACGAATGCAGTGGCCTATCCACTTTGAAATAGTCTGCTTTGAGATAGGCTTTCCTTGTGATCCTGCAGCATATGCCACTAGAAGTTGCTCAGTTTTTCTGAAAGCTTTGGTTCTGTCCAAGTATAGCTGCATGTGAATGTCCAAATAATCCAGACGTCTCTCACCCTTATTCTGTGGGTTTGGATAAAATGTAGGCAAATGAACTGTTTGGTTAAGGGCCACACTGGACACAACCTTAGGCATAAATGTAGGGTTTACCCTCAGAGAAACCCTGTCAGGATGGAAAATGATAAAAGGTTCCACAGCCATGAGTGCCTGTAACTCTGAGATTCATCTAGCAGAGATTATTGCTAGGAGCAGAGCTGTTTTCCAGGATAAAAATTTTATATCAGCTGCAGAGGCTGGCTCAAACTGAGGCAGTGTGAGTTTTTCCAAGACATAATTGAGGACCTATGTAGGTACTGGTGCTCTCCTTGGAGGTCTTATGTTTTTGGCCCCTCTGAGGTACTGCCTTACTAATGGATGAGAAAAAATAGGTGCTTCTGTATTGTAATGAGCTGAAATGGCAGAGGCATTAATTTTAATTGATGAAAAGGAAAGGCCTTTAATCCAGCATCTCAGTTAAGTATTGTAAAATCTAAGGAATATTTGGAACAATCATGTCAATTCCTTGTGCTTGGTTCTAAGCACAGAATCTCTTCCATTTTTCTGCATAAGATTTTCTTGTGCTAGGCCTCCTGGCCTCCAAAATGACATCCATCACAGCTTTAGAGAGAGGTGTGTCTTGAAAGGCTACATTATCCGTCATGCTGCCAGGTTTAAGGTCCTGAGTTGGCTATGCAGTATCTGACTGCCTTGTTGGGTCAATAAGTGAGGAATTAGAGGTTATGTCCAAGCTGGGCATTGAGACAATCTCTTTAGGATTGTTTTTCCAGCTGAAAGATAGAGCATCCACTTTCCATGCTTGCTTGTGATGAGTCCTTGTGCAGAATCTCTGTAGTTGGCAGTTGTGAAAGGAGGCAAATAGGTCTATGTCCAGGCATCCCCAGTTCCTTGTTATCATGCTGAAGACTTGTGGATCCAATTTCCAATCGTGCGGGTCCATTAGGTTTCTGCTTAGTTTGTCTGCCAGAGCATTTATCTTTCCTGGCAGGAATTGTGCTTGCAGATGTACTTGGTAAGTCAATGCTGTGTCCCACAAGTTCATGGCTAGTCTGCAGAGGGGGTAGGAATGTGTGCCTCCCTGCTTATGTACCACATGACTGTAGTATTGTCCATCTTTATCAGTAGTTGTCCTGGATGAAGCAGATCCTTGAAGGCTGTCAGGGCATTCTGAACAGCTAGCATCTCTTTTTGATTGATATGTAGATGCATTTGACTTGCGGACCATGTGCCCTGAATACATCTTCCTGCCATATGGGCCCCCCAGGCATAAACTGATGCATCTGTTGTCAACGTCTGCCTGGCTGTGGGTAAGGTGAATGTCTGTCCCGTGTTGTGGTGACAGGCCTTTGCCCACCATTGAAACTCCTGTTACAGGCAGGGAATGAGGGTAATTATTGTTTCCAGGCTGTGGCAATGTTGAGTCCAAACACTTTTTAGATACTATTGAAGTTTCCTCGTATGCAGTCTTGCATATGGAATTAGCAGAATGCAGGATGCCATGAATCCCCAAAGCCTGCAGAATTTTTCTTGCAGATAACTGGGACTTTATTGCCAACATTTTGAAATAAGTAGTCAGTTGCCTTTGTTTGTATGGCGTGAGATAAGCCATCTGGGCAGTTGTATTTAAGCTTGCACCCAGGAATATTATCTCTTGAGAGGGTACGAGTTTTGATTTCTTTTCGTTTACTGTGTACCCTAGACCTGTTAGTAATCTTTCTACAAACACCAGATGCTGTAGTAGAATGTCCTTGTTCTCTGCTTGAATAAGGCAGTCATCCAAGTAAGGATATATTTGTATTCCTCTTTGTCTGCAAAATGCAATTACTGGTGCCAGGCATTTTGTGAAGACCCTGGGCGCAGTAGATAAGCCAAAGGGCAAAGCAGAGAATTGGTAGTGCATTGAGCCAGCTATAAATCTGAGGTATCTTCTGCATGATTGTCTGATTGGGACATGCAGGTATGCCTCTCTTAGGTCTAAAATCACCAGCCAAGCCTTCTTGCCCAGCATGGGAAGAAGCTGCTGCAAAGTTAACATTTTGAATTTTGGAATATCCAGAAATGTGTTTAGGATAGACAGGTCCAGTATTGGTCTCCAGGCTTTGTCCTTTCCGGGCACCAAGAATAGTCTTGAGTAAAATCCTAGTCCCTGCTCTTGCTGTGGTACTTGCTGAATGGCCCTCATGTCCATGAGAGATGAAACTTGTTTTTGTGCCTTTGCCCACTGATTGCGTGGCAGGTCTGGCATACCGTTTGCCCTTGGTAGGGTGTGAAAGTGGAACCTGTAAGCCTTGTGATACGACATTCAAGACCCATTTGTCCTGGGTGATCATGTGCAAATTTTGTGAAAAAAGTGCTACTTTTCCCCCCAAAGGGGCTGCCAGAAGATAAGTGCTTGGTGCTGGTAGGGGAAAGTCATTGAGACGGTTTTCTGTATGGCTGTGATTTTTCCTCTCCGCTTTTGGAGGTAGAAGCACCCCATTGTTTAGGCCTGTATAAGCCTTGGGGCTGTAATCTACCTCTGGGGCGTCTGTATCTTCCTCTTTGTGGCCTGTCTGACACTGGAAAGGACCAATTCTTTGTAGGCCAGTTCCTGCTAAATCTGGGAGGCTGTACCTGTAAGAAATCCTTGACTGTTTGCACAGATTTAGCTTTATCCTCCATTTTCTTCAACACCTCTTCTGCTTTAACACCAAACAAGGTATCATGCTGTAATGGAGCATCTAATAGCTTTGCTTTAACATGATCAGGCAGATTCTGTTCTTTTAACCAATCATGCCTCCTAATGACAGAACCTGTAACAGCGGCCCTGCAGGAGGCCTCTAGAGAATCAAAACCACATTGCAAAGTATGCTTTCCCACTTGTTCAGCTGCATGCAATAAATCCTGCATTTCTTTGTTTTCAGCACTTTCTGAATTTGCCAACATTTTCTGTTTAAGCAGCGACATAAGATATTGCTGATATTTAAGCATATGAAACTGACAATTTAAAGCTCTTACAGCCAAGGTAGCAGAAGTACAAATCTTTTTCCCCCATCTGTCCAGGGCCCTTAAATCCCTAACAGAGGGGATAGGGTTTTTTGCAGTGGAAGCCTTGACCCATTTGGGACCCTGAGAGAGAGTTTCGGGGTCAGCAGCAGGGTTTTTATAAAGAAATTTATGTGAATCAGGAACCATGTAGTATCTGTCTGGCTTAACAGGAGCTGGAGGTAAAGAGTCAGGAGACAGACCAGACTCTGAAAATACATCTACAATGTCCAAAACAGGAGGAATAGCAAGGGGCCTGTGCTGAGGTAATAAAAGGAAGTCCCTGAACCTTTTCTTGGATTCTGAGTAATCTTGGCTCTCCCAGTGGAAATGCTCCCTCATAGTATGCAGGGTCTCCCCAAAAGAATAATCCTCAGGAGGAGAGGCTGAAGGGATAGATTCTTCAGCATCAGAATCATCATAGGGAGGAAGAGAATATTCCTGTTCAGAAGAGGAATCAGAGAAAATGGAAACGTGATCTGAATATTCAGATTCTATCTCTTGCCTAGGCCTCTTATCAGGAGGGGGATAGGAACCCCTGATCAAAGTAATTAGGTCTTTGGCCATTTTAAGCATCTGTTTTTTAGGCATGGAGGCCTGTCCAAGAGAATGCTATACTTGTTTCTTTGTCTTTAGAGGTGCTTTAGTCTTTGCCTTTGAAACTGAAGTTGATTTCACATATAACTGTGTAGGCCTGAAAACACCCTCAGAAGCCGATGCCTGCTCAGCGGCTCCGGACCCATCTGAGGGAATAGTTTCTGTGTGTCCAATACCTTGAGTTTCCAGCGGCCTAGTCGGCTCCACATGGGAGTTGGAAGCGGCCTGTGTCTCTAAGGTAGCGGGCGTCAGAGGCTGAGAAAGCACCTGAGAACCGGCGACAGGCCTAGCAGAAGCCTCATCGTTGGTTTTGGACCTCGGATGCCTGTCCTTTTCTTTTTCTTTGCGCTTTTTATAAACTTTGGTAGTCGGCTGTTTCGATGGCATTATATAATTAAATCTTCTACCAAAGTAATGAAATGCAAAATCGTACCGATGCTTAATAGTGCGTTGGTTAAATCTAGCACAAAACCAACAACTAGCAACGTCGTGGTCAGGGCCTAGGCAAGGAATACAGTAACAGTGAAAATCCTTATGGAGGTACTTGCTTCCCACAAGAAATACAATTATTAACTTTTTCTGACATCGGTCTGGAGCAAGAAAAAAGTTTCCCCAATGGGGTATTTAGCCTTAATGAAGACTTCGGATCTGAAATTCGAATGTGAAAATCTCAGGAGTCTGTCGACCGGCACTTGCGAACTGCTAGAAAATGGCGTCAGCTGCATCGTTTATACCCCTGGCACACTGACATCAGGGAGGAGGCGACAGCAACCAATGCCGGACCTAGACTTTGGAATCCGGGCCGACTGCGGGTAGCCTGCCAGCAGGATAACCCAATTGTAATGACTGCAACAGTGAAACACGATGAACATCAGAAACCATACCTGTCGAGGCCAGTAGGGGGCAATGAGGATCATTTTGCAACCAACGATATAGCTTTCTGTATGAGCTTCGGTATCAGAGGAAACGGAGGGAAGGCATAAAGAAGTCCCTGAGGCCAATTGTGGACTAGAGCGTCAATGGGAGAGTGACCTGCAAGCAGAAGAAGGGAGAAGTAGTTGTTGCATTTGCTGTTGAAGTGGGTGGCAAAAAGATCGCAGCAAGGCTGTCCCCATTTGCGGAAAATCAGATCTGCAACTACCTGATTCAGAGACCACTCGTGAGGCATGAGAATAGCTCTGCTGAGCCTGTCCGCTATGACGTTGGACCTCCCAGGGATGTGAGTCACAATCAGAAATCATTGGGAGGAAATCACCCACTGCCAGAGTCTGAGTGCTTCTCGACATAGGGGATAGGACCTGGTTCCGTCCTGCTTGTTGATGTACCACACCACTGACATGTTGTCCTGTTGTCCGTTTGAATTGCAATGGTCCCAGAAGGGAGAGAGTCCTGAAAAGCTTGCAACGCTAGGAGCACGGCTCTCATTTCTAGGACGTTTATATACAGATGGTACTTGTGAGGCTGCCAAGTGCTTTGGACTGTCCTGCCCTGATAATGCCCCCCCCCTCACCCTATCAGGGAGGCGTCTGTGGTCACTGTGGCAACCGGAGGGGGCTAAATGAAGGGTCTGCCCTGAGACACTAGTGGGGAGACCATCCACCAGGAAAGGTGCCTTTTGCATGCTTCTGTAATCATGATCATGTGAAACATGGGCAGCTGTTGGAAAGACCAGTGTGTGAACAGAAGCCACTGAAGGATTCTCATGTGAAAGCGGGCCAGAGGGATTAGAAAAATTGCAGCTGCCATGGAACCCAGAGTTTGAAGGACAAACCTGACTTGGATCCTTTTGCTCTGCATTAGAATTTGTACTTGCTGGCAAATTGTAGACACCCTGTCTGGCAGTAGCCTTGCGGACATGTTCCTTGTGTTCAAGTCTGCTTCTATATAGGTGATAGATTGACAGGGCAAGAAGGCAGATTTTTCGAAGTTTATTGTGATGCCTAATTGGGAGCAGATTGTGATTGTTTAGTCCCTGGCTTGCAGAAGTTGATGCCTGGTAGTAGCAGTGAGGAGCCAGTCATCTAGATATGGAAACAACTGGAATCCTCGACGTCTTAGGTGAGCCATACATTTGGTGAACACCCTGGGGGCTGTGGTGAGACCAAAGGGCAGAGCTCTGAACTGGTATTGACTGGCTCCCAGCCAGAAGTGAAGGAATTTCCTGGAGCGCCTGTCCATTTTGATGTGATAGTACGCATCCTGAAGATCTATAGAGCACATCCAATTGTTCTGACCCAGAAAGGGTAGGATGGACTGTAGCGTGACCATCCGAAACTTTGTTCTTTGAACAGACTTGTTGAGTCTGCTGAGATCCAGAATCGGTCTCCAGTCCCCTGTCTTTTTTGGTACCAAAAAGAACCTTGAGTAAATTTCAGATCCGTGTTGGTCTGCCGGGCCTTCCTGGATGACTTTTTTTCTAGCAGTTTTGAAACTTCTATGACTGCTTGGTCCCTCAGATTGGGTGGAACACCTGGAAGGGAATTGCTTGAAGTTAAGGAGGGATGAAAGAAGGGAATTTTGTAACCTCTGGATATAACTGACTGTACCCATTTGTCTTGCATTAAATTTTGCCAGGCTTTTGGGTACAGAGAAAGTCTTCCCCCGACTGCCTCCAGAGGTGGGCAGCCGGGCAACCCTTCAGGGAAGTTGAAAGGGCTTCTCAGAGAAAGATTCTCTGTTGCCCTGGTTCTGCGGACCCCCCTCTGCCCCGAAGGCGAAGTCTGTTGTTGTTTCCCCCTCTGCCCCTGGAGGAAAAATCGCTACGTGTGTCAAGCGAGGCTCCCTGGGATTTTTGGAACCACATTTTACCACTCTTCTGACCCTTGGGGTATGGTCTGGAAGGAGTGGAAAAACGGACTCCCACAGCAGAGAGAGTCTTGCTTTTTTGCTCACACCTAGTCAAAGTGTCTTTCACCTGTGGTCCAAAACGAAAGGAACCATCAAAGGGGGTGTTGGTGAATGATGCTCTGAAGGATTCCGCAAAATTACACAGCCGCATCCAGGCGTGTCTCCTAAGGGCCACTCCCGTACCTGCAGCTCTACTCGCATCATCGGCTGCATAGGAAAAGAGCCTCATGGAGGAGTTGACTACAGAATTAAGGGTCGCCAGCTGGGAAGCCCCTTTAGCTTGAGCCCTCTCAACTGATGCATCTTGAAAGGTATCTCCAAGCTCTTTAAGAAGATCCCCCTGAAGCCGGGTAAAATGGCATAAGTAGTTCAGTGACCTCATAGAAAAGGTCGCTGAAGCAAACATTCG
The DNA here is from genome assembly GCF_019279795.1 of Protopterus annectens. Classification (NCBI taxonomy): domain Eukaryota; kingdom Metazoa; phylum Chordata; order Ceratodontiformes; family Protopteridae; genus Protopterus; species Protopterus annectens. Next base: position 920,122,848 of record NC_056731.1, read on the forward strand.
CTTCCCATATCTGTCCATGGTCCTAGACCCCTTGTCAGGAGGATGGACAGACAAAGAAGTTTCCGCTAACTCCTTTTTTGTGGCTGCTGCTACCACCATGGCATCCACAGGAACACCTTTGGTACGGAACTGCTTATCATGGGGTGCAGTGATAAACTTTCCAGGTCTTCTCGGGGTTGGTTCCACTGTATCCGGGGCGGACCAAGCCTTCCGAGCCACCACTGACATAAGTGGATTGAAAGGCGGAGACACCACTGACATAAGTGGATCGAAAGGCGGAGAAACCCAGGAGGTGGAAGGCCGGGAACCGAAAGCATCCAAGAATAAAGACTCATCCTCGGTAGGGGCTAGGGGATTCCAGATCCCCCTCTGCTTAAGCATTTTGAGGATGTCCGAAAAGGAAACCTCTTCAGAGGGGGATCTCGGGGACCCTTCCGAGTCATCTTCTCCGCACCAAGGGAGACGGCTCCGAGGCCGATGTAGGAGCCGAGCTCACCTGTGCCGAAGCTCCGAGAGGGAGAACAGGGTCGGACAAGGGTCCGATGCCACTCGCCCCCTCGGAGCTGACGAGGGAGTCCCGGCGTCCAGATCCCCCGACGGATGGCACCATTGAGGGAATCGGAGCAGACGACGGAACCGAAGTAGAAAGACTTATCGGAGCCGATGGTTCCACTACTCGAACCCCAATGAACTGTGACTCCGAGCTCAATGGAGTCGGAGGAGGAATATCGATAAAAGTGGACGGAGCCGGCACCTGTTGAGGAGGGCTGGACAACATCTTGGCAAGTGCCTGCGACTTTAGCAACCTACTGACCACTCTCTCCACGTCGTGATCCGAGCGTCTAGAGGACCGAGAGGAGTGAGAAGATCTGTGACTGCGCTCACTCTGAAGCAGGGGAGACCGAGGAGCCGAATGTATCAATTCCAGGGAAGGGGACCTCAGCCTCTTTTGGCTCCGCGACAGCTTCAAAGTTTCTGATGGAGCCGACAGGGAGATAGTCTTATCGGTTCCGCCGGACCGAAGTAGTAGGTAGAGTCTGAACCAAAGATGGCTCCGAACTTGGAGCCGACGATTTGGTAGCTTTAGGGGATTTCACGGGCTGAGTCTTGGCCGGTGAATCCTGGGGCTTTAAAAGACCCTTTCAGAATAAGCTTATTCTTATGCTCCTGCAGAACTCTTGGACTAAATGCATGGCAGACAGAACAAGAGTCCTGCAGGTGCACAGCGCCTAAACAATAGATGCAAGAAGTGTGCCCATCTGTCAGAGACATTTTCTGACAGCATGAGTCACACTTCTTGAACCAGATATCTTGGATTCTTTAGACATCCTGTACCAAAAACACAACAACAACTAACAAAGTACAGTCTACAGACAAAAATTCAATACACTACAGACTATATATATATTTTTTTTAAATAGGAAGCCTCTAACTCAAACGGCTACCTAAAGGGAAGAAGAAATAAGGAAAGCCTCTAACTTAAACGGCTAACCTGACTAGAAAAGGAAGGAGGGGGAGAACTCTCTAAATTAAACGAGTTCTAAAGGGAGGGGAGAGACTACTACTACACGCTTAGCTTACCACAAGTATAAAACTAAAAGCTAACAATAACTCCTATAAAAAAAAAAAAAAAAAACTATCTTTTTTTTTTTTTTTTTTGAAGAAAAAAGTTGTATAATAAACTTAATACAAGCCTGAGCCAGAAAAACGACACCTCGCAGCTGAAGCGGCAAACGAGATCTGGGTAGCTAGCGCTAGGCATCATGGGATAAGGGGTAGCCTTGAGCCAGTAAACAGCTCTTGAGATATAGAAGATGGCCGAGTCGGAGCCGAGGATCGGCTCCGATCCCAACCAGCAAGAACGAAGACGAGATAGACAACTTAACATCATCTCTTCCTGAGCAGTGTCATATTCAGCCAGCCTTTTCTTCATTTCGACCTCTGATTTTTCAAGCTTTATCTTCTCATCTGAATATCTGTTTAAAGCTTCTTCCACTTGTTCCCGCATTTTGTTTGTTTCTGTTAATATACTCTATCAGTGTTTTCTTTATTTTAACTATGTCTGTATGCACTTGTCTTATATCATCCTGTAGGTTACTGGAAGTCATGTGTGAAGGTTGCACTACTTTTTGCTGAACAGATGCAGAACTCTCCCTAGCCAGTGTTTCTTCCTCACTTTTTGTAGCTGACTTTTTTCCAGGTCTTCTGTATTTTTTTTATTCCTGGCATCCAGGTAGTGTAGTTACTAGCCAGTTACTGAAATTCACCCCATAAAACACATGTCTACTGGCCTTCTCTGCTGAGTTTCTGTTTTTACACTGGGAGAGCTAGAAAGCTGTTACTCAGCGAGCAGCCATCTTGCAACTTGTAACAAATTCATATCTTAAACTTTCATGTCTAAGGAATAAACTCCCCTCTGTCAATTGAGCTCAGTTAGGTGCGTGTGTAAATGGGTGTGCCTTCTTTGAAGGTTGTGCGTCTGGCTGGCAACTCGGCACCGTAAAAATCCACTGCCAATCACTAGCGGACCGGAGTTCCGCTGTGGCATCCCCTGACTGGGAAAAAGCCGAAAGACAGTCAGTCCATTAATTCATACCATCAAGATGGAACTAAAGAACTGTACCAGACACCCACAAGCTTCAACATGGAAATCTAGGGCACTGAGTTCCTCACCAGTCATTAGGCATTGAATAAATTCACTAAAACTATTAGCCTTTATGCTAATGTACTTTTATACCTTTGCTGTATGTCAACACTTTGGCAATAGATTTTCAACTCTGCATTATGGTCACGTACAATTACAAAAATGTGACATCAAAAACTGGCTATAGTTTCAACTTTCCATGAGCCAAAAGCACTGTTTAGGATAAGAAAAATGAGACATGATGCAATCCACAGGAATTCTGACGACAACTGAACTGTCTGAGGGTAAAATTCTGACAATTACAGCAGTTGTGCTTGTAACTCAAATGCCTGTGACATAAATTTCTAATGTTTTAGGGCTTCTTATGACACTGCCATAAACAAATGTGAAGAAGTTTATCGGTTTTGGCATGAAGAGTGATTTTTTTTTTTCCATGGGTAATTACACACCTTTTGTACATAATCACATCACTTTAATTGTGTACGATACTAGGTTTTATTAACGTTATACTGAAACTGTGGAAAAAACAGCCAGCCTTGTGATATTCCACACTGAAAAGTCCAGAGATAAATGACAGCAGAAAATATCACACAACAATGCATTTAACACAATCCAGCCTTGATAAGAGATGCTTTTTTTAATGACATACTGGTTAACTATACATGTATGCTGGGTAAAATCTCTAGAATCATTTTGTGGGGATCTATGCAGAAACAACGTGGAAAAACATTCAGCCCTCAACATCTCATTTTACACTGGATAAACTTGTGTACCATCACTTAACTGCAAGTGTAGGACACTGCATACAGAGCAGAACATCAGCAATGGAAAACGACATTTTTATTTTTCAAACACATACTTAAAAATTTTTGGTATGACTGTGAAGGCACAAAGGAAGAGTTTTTTTTTCTAGGATGTTAAAACAAAAAGGAGAGTGAAGGAGAAACAGCACATTGCAGAAATATCTGAAGAAGAATTATACATGATGAATGACATAAGAAAAGGAAAAAGGCCAAAATTACAAGTGCATAAAGAACACATTAAACAGAAGCAAGCAGGAATTAATATATGCATTACTTACTGAGAAATATTGTTCAGCTTCAAGCTGATCCTGCAGTTCCCGCATTTGTCCTTCATTTCCCCTATACTGCCTAAAGAAACAAAATATGGAATCAGTACTGTATGAGTGTGAATAGATCTCCTTGATACCAAGATGTAGTTTCACAAAGACAACCACTCATCTGGACCTGAAAACAAGTCAAATTACTGCTTTGTGAGGGTACTTATCACAACAGTAGCTGTGGATGTGTGACTGTCTGCATGAGAGAGCACCACTGAGCAGACATCACATGACACCATATAAACACGCACACACTTCACAATGACCTACTTAACTTATTGGGAAGTACAGTATTACCGCTCCTTTTACAGTCGTACATAACACAACACATTTCAAGACAGAATTCTGCTAACATGAAAAGGTTGGTCTGCATATGCTGATGGTGGAGATGATACCATTATGTAAGGTTACTTATCATAACAGCAAATCTTTGAAAAAAATGGCCATAAAACAGTAAAGCACAGCATTTGGGCTCAACCACCTTCTCTGACCACTATCCATGCCAGACTGTTTTCAGCTCAGATTACCTTTTTCCTTGCAGGAACCACCACAGATTAATACCTCCTTAGAAATAAATGCATGAACCACTCTTGTTAAGACTGATGAACTTTTTCCTTGCAGGAACCACCACAGATTAATACCTCCTTAGAAACAAATGCATGAACCACTCTTGTTAAGACTGATGAAGCTCTGGCACCATGTCTCTCTAGCCTGGATTCCAAACTAGGAAGTGTGTATTTGTGGTAGGCAAATGCTGTGCTGTACTTCAAAATTAAATAAAAGTAACATAAGTACTCACCAGTAACATGGAAAACAAATATATTTCACATGGAAAACAAATACATTTCAAACACAGAAAGTAGTACACCTCTAAAATATTAAAAAGGCACCCTTCCTACGTAGTAACAAGTGACTTTGCCTCAAACAGCAATCGTTATGGTTACTACCTAGCACAACTTACTATACTCTTTTAGAAGTGGACACTAACAGTAAATCAAAATATCTGGCTAGACTCCCAAACAGTACTTGTTTTTTTTTTTTTTTGATAGGTGGGCACAAAGGATTTCCTGTTGCATAGCCATGTGCTAATCTGTCACTAGACTGCACCTTTACTTTGCAGTGTTTGGGAAGAAAAAAAAAATAACCTGAAATAAAAGTCTTGTATTCTTTGAGTGGATGGCACCCTAACTACTAACTTTTTATCATCAAATGATCCATTAACAGCACAGCTTTTGAAAAATGAAGTGGAGATCTACAGTATAACCTGAGACTGAGGAATTTATAGGAGATATATAATGTAACCAATGAGCTACTGCTTAATAAATCCATCCTCAGGCCAAGTTGACAGGTGGTACTGCTAAATTCCTCCCGTTTTTTTTTTTTTTAACAAGTGTCTGAATAGATGGGGAAACACAGCCATTCTGAACACCTGTACTAGCATTCTCCTTTTCTGATGCAGTCAAAATGTTCATTCTTTTACTTTCTTGAATTCAATGACCAAAGGTAACATACCTGAAACTGGTGCATTGGGAATATTTTAAGCAAGATGTTTTCCACCCTTCTTTCTAAATATGCAATTTTCTCATCAGCTGTGTTTTCAAGATAAGTGACTGGCATCCAACAGCTTTGATTTCACATCCCCAAGGTATGAAGTCAGACATGCCATTTTAAGATCATGATAAATATGGGTATACATAACTGAAACATCTACTGCATCATGTGCGCAATTCAAAGAATGAGTTCTACCTGTACCCTAGCTCCACAGCATAGAGGGAGGTTAACCTACTACTCGAAGTCTAAATGGACAAACATTCAAGCTGTTGATTTAGACTTGATTTTGTATTCCATAACAGCTGTTCTCCATAAAAACTCCCTGCCAGTGCAATTTTTATTTATGCACCAACAGTGATAGCACTGTGTGTGTTTTTGCCCGTCTGCTAATACAACCATACACTTGGTATACATACACGTTCATGTTCAGAGGTGTCTCTGGGATTGCCACAAAAATTGTGTGTGTGTGTGGGGGGGGGGGGTGCAGGAGAATTGCTCTCTTTGCAAAAACAAAATGCTTTTTAAAGAGAGTTTCATCAACAGATGGATTCACACCACTTTTCAGACTTTTAATTTGCTGACATACAGGGGTACCATAGAGGGATAAGGTCTTGACTACAACCCAGATGACCAGTGTTTGACTAGAGAGTTGAGTGCTACATGCACGAGGCAGGGGAGGGTGGTAATTATCCAGTACACTGCAGTGACAGCACAACATGGACAGAGAAGTGTACAGTATGCAGCATTACGGTTTGGGGTGATGATTGTGCTTGTACAATTAGCAAACTACATAATCAGGACCTTGGCATATGTTGAAGAACACATGCTCTCCAGAGCACAATATTCTGAAAGTCACAGCTGCACTTAGGGGTGGGAAAGCAGGTGCACCAAAGAAAGACTTAATTTTAGTGTTTATATCACGTTATTGAAAGATGAAAAAAGCGAACGCTACTTCATCGAACCTAAAATATCTAGACCACATAATATTGAACATTCAGAACAGCTTCGCTATTCCAAAACACATACACACAACACAAGCACACATAAAAAACATCAATACACACACATACACTTATAATCCTACAACTAAACCTACACTAAACTATACAGACACTACTATCTATCCACTTACCTTAACCCAAACCCTAACCCTAAGGTCCATCACTATTGCACACTCACCAAACCTGTGCCCTAACTCTAACTCACTTAACCCACCCCTAACCCTAATTCACCTAACCTGCGCCCTAATCCTAACAGCCACACAATCGCACACTTACCTGAACCCGACCCGTAAATATCCACCACAGTGCTGCAAACAGCGAAGACACAAAACCAGCCAACCGAACTCTTCCCTAGGAAAGAATTCGGTGTTCTGCAGCTTCGCTATTTTTAGCGTTTGCTTAAAATGGGTCGATATTAGAACATTCAATGTTTTAAAACTTTGATGTTCTGATATAGACCCTAATTTTACAGCAGAAGACGGCACTACTCTTGGAACTCAACTCTCACCTCTAATGGGAAACAAGCAGGTAGAGTGGCTCTGAGTTCAAAGGGAAAGAAATAGACCAATGGACTCTTGTCATGAAGAGCAAAGAATTAGTCACATGGACGTCCAACAGGAAGGCAGTTTGAAAGTGGGGTACAGCCAAAGGAAAAAAAAAATATTCAGGCTGTATTTGCAGTGGCAGCAAATGCCACTTTTTCTCTTTTCCCAGATTCAGACATTTCTGCACACTTTCCTGCACTTGTTCTAGAAATGTGTGTCATACAATTCATGGCTTTTACTGACAGATAACATAAGCATGCATCGCTTCTCAAACCTGTCCATGAGTCATGACAAAATTTTCTTCTCAGAAGGCTGAGGTGTCAAATTAATGGAATTTCCAGCCTCACATGCAGAAGCAACATCAACTGAGGCACAATCTCCTTTGTGGCTGTTACGTAGGTTCAAACTGTCTGGTGGCACTTCATAAACTATCAGCTGTCACCAGAGTTGGTACCTGATATCAAGATGTTGATGGTTTTAATTTAAACCATACTAGAAGATATCCCACAAAGGAGGTACAGTCCACTTGGATTCTGGCACCTTCATTTTTCCATTTGCAATATTACAATCTAAGTGATTAGCACTAGTAAAATAAATAACTTCTGGGGACAGCTTGAAGAAAGGGAATAGTGTTTCAGGCCAATGAACTCAACCCGGAGCTAATCTATCCATTTGTTTCCCACTCTGAGACTTGAAAAAAAATCATCACTCTCATCAGAAGATGTAGGGGCAGAGTTTGTTCTTTTTAAATTCTCTGAAGTATCCTGAACGGTTCCTAAAAAGATTTCTACAAATTATACGGACCTACACTGGTCCAGTGGAGCAAATCAATGTAGGTCTTTATTAGTGCATTACACATTTCTGGGAAAATCAAATCTGCAGTCAAATCACTGAGAAGGAACTGGTGTAGCACTAAAAATTATGTATGAAACCTTCCTTCTTTTTTGTTATTAATTTTTTTAAAAACATACTGTTGGATCTGGAATCTCCTGTACATAAAGCACAGCCTCTGTAGACACTGATATAAATGCTGACAAACCTTTTTTTCACACTTAGGGGAAAAACACCAGAGCTGGAGAAAATTCTGAGGACACTGCATTAACAGGCTTGAAAGTTCCTGTTTTTGGGAACCAGTTGCAATGAGATGCAATACTCGGTGGAGCTTGAAAAGGTCCACTGCTTGTAATCAGAATACACACACGTCTCCTTTTTTTTAAATTTGACATTTTATCCAGTCTGACTTTTCCTTCCTCTGCCTCAGACTGGGTACAATTTACCTGAAAACTAACTACAGGCAAGGATACAAGGTATCCTTCCACCAAGAAAGGGGACTTCCTCTACTCAGTAAATGAATGAAGACTTTCTGCCAGCAAGTCACCTCCGAGACTTCTGATGTAAAACTCAGTACATTATGTTTTTGTGGAGTAACAATGCCTGGAGGAGCCAGATTTCTCAATCACGGGAAATTCCTTGACTACAAGATAGTTTTTTCTACAACCAGTGACTTGGCAGTCTCACACTACAAGCTTCTTTATGAAGAAAGGGCAATCAGGATGAATTTTTTTTGTTAAATACAAAACATCTTTATTAAACCATCACTTACGACACAGGCGATCATACATTTCTCTAACTGAAAACAATCCACACTGACACAATCCTAGTTGAAAGCATTTTACATCACAAACCATGACGACACATATCCAGTTGCAAAACATTATACATCAATTATAATCTACCCAATCATTTTCAGTCAAACGTTACATAGCTGATTTAAGTCCTGCCTTCTATCAAACCTCATTCCTCCCCTGTATGTATTGTTTTCATAATTCCCATTTTTCCTATGTAGCTTGCTTCTACCCTTTTCTAAAGATCTCAATTCCAGTTGTTTTATCTCTGTTATTATATTCACTACTTCTAATATAGCTGGTTTACATTCTGATTTCTACTTTCTAGTAATTCCTTTTTTTGGCAGTCACCATAATTAGACACAGCAAGGCCTTACCATGTCTAAGCAATTCTGCTTCTGTATTATAGCTCATAAAAATCATCTCCCTCGTCACACCAATCCACTCACCCAGCATCTCTGACAGGGAATCCTTAAAGTCTGCCAACCCACAGCACTCCCAAAATATGTTCCCAAGTACCACTTTCTTTCCAGTCACACCTCCAACATTTGGTGTCTACCCAAGGAAAAAATTCTCTGGAGTCTACTTGGGGTATAAAAATATCTATATAAAAACATTCCCAAGCAAAAATCCTAAATCTTCTAGATTTTGCTGCATATTTGGCAGACATACATATCTTCCCATTGTTTCTTTGTGAATTGCTTATCCAATCTCTTCCCAATCCTTTCTAACCTATTCTGATTGATTCTTACAGTTATCATGCAAAATTTTATATGCTCTACTAATTATTCCTTTTTAATGGCAACTTCTGTTCTAGATTCTAATAAAAACTCTACCAACGCTGGACTTTCATTTAGCCCCCCCCCCATTTCTTTGCTTTGCCTATACTCATATCAATCCTTGATAGGGAAGGCAATCTCTAACCTGCAGTCGATATAAACTCATGGTCTCTTCCCATTCTATTACTTTCCCCCCTCTAGTTATTCGTTCCCAATACCTTGCCTCATTTGGCAGTTTTCTCCAATAAATTTCAGCCCCCTCTTGCTTACTGTCTATACCCATATTTGCAGTCACCCCTATCGGCAGAATCCTTTCTCCATTCCCGTGTCAGCTTAGTTCTTGGAACACTTTCTGTTACTTTATGGATGTAATATTCTGTATGATTACTGATTACTGTTATTCTCCTTAAAGGCCTGCATCCAAAATCCCATTCTCTTCTTATTTCTTGAGTTTCTCCCCTGTTTCAGCATCATCCTTTTCCACTTTGAAATATAGTTTTCTGCTTGTACTATGTACAGGAAATGAAAAGCTCTGAAATACCCCTTCAAATTGGGTAACCCCAATCCATTCTGCTCTGCTGAAAGATTCAACTTATCCCACTTGACTGTTGTCGTCTTCCCCTCCCAGATAAAGTCCTTCAGCTCTTTATTAATTACCCACAACTTCTCCTCTGGTTGATAAAAATATGCCTGACTTGTGAATAAGACTAAAGCGACTAAACATTTTGATTGCTTGTATCTTACTATCCACATACACATAACAAAGCTTCCATTTTCTCAGTTTTTGTATTATCTTTTGTTTAGCCTCTTCCTACATATCCTTAGCTGCCACACCAGAATAATTTTTAATGCATACTACTTATTTTCAAGCCGCGGTGGTATGGCGGTAGCGTTGTTACCTCACAGCAACAGGTTCTCCCATTCGATTCTCAGCGTGGCTTCGGAATGCCTTCTGTGTGGAGTCTGCATGTCCTCCCCGTGGTTGGGTAGCGTTCGAAAGACGTGTGTGTAAATGGGTGTCCCTTCGTTGAAGATTGGGCGTCGAGCTGGCACCTCGGTGTTTCGTAAAAATCTACTGCCAATCATTAGCGGACCTGAGTTCTGCTATGGCGACCCCTTACTGGGAAAACGACAAAAAGACAAAACAACTACTTATTTTATCATATCCCCATAAATACAGATATTGCTGAACCAATTTGTGTGTGGGTACATACTTTACCACTATTGCCTTTATTTTAGCTTCATTAATTTTATACCCTGAAAAGATACGAAACTGCCTCAAAATGTTCCACTATACTGTAATGTCACTTTCTGGTTTTGTCAGGTATAAAATAAGGGTCTATATCAAAATCACGAAAGACTGAAACCGCCAATACAAATATGTCGACACGTAAAGAGCGAACTACCATAAGGGCGAACCACCTAGTGTGCGAAAACCAAAAATTACAGTTGTGTACACTTACCATAAATGTAGATGTTCGAGTGCATTCACTGTTGCAGTCATTACATCAGGGTAATCCTGCTGGGAGGTTGCCCTCAGTCGGCCTGAATTCCAAAGTCTTGGGTCCTGCGTCACCTGTCGTCGCCCTTTCCCTGACGTCAGGTCGTCAGGGGTATAAAAGAAGCAGTCAACGCCATTTTCTTTAGTTTTTCTTGCCCCAGATGTCAGGTGCCCCATAAAAGGGTAGCCCAAAGTTATATCTATATATAAAATAACATGCACCAATATAAACTTTACCTTCATCCACAAGCAAATATACCACATAGGTTGTATAAATCAGAGAAGGAAAGAAAGGTTCCATCAGAAGAAAAGTGGGGATGGTGGGTGGGTAACCTGGACTGCAACAGTGAATACACTCGAACATCTACATTTATGGTAAGTGTACACAAATGTACTATGTTCTTCATGTTTCACTGTTGCAGTCATTACATTTGGGTAGATTCCCAAAGCTATGGTTGGGAGGCTGGAGCTAAACAGCATTAGGAGCAGCTATGAGACCCTGCAGGACTGCAGTGGCAAAACCTGCCAGAGTGACTTTTTCCTGATTTAAGTATTTTTTTCTGGCTTTGTGATTATTTACTGCTTAGCGACTGCATTTTCGCCTGTTTATACAGCTCTGCATTCTATTTAAACTGTTTTTGTGTTGATTAACTGTTTTGCACTTTTAAAAAAGTTATTTGTTGCTTAATTTTACCTGTAGGCTAACACACTCAAGTGCGCTAGCCGTTTAAAAGCATTTATAGCATTTACTGTCTGTTTTTCCTCTGTTTTCTGTAAAAAAAAAAATCTTGTTTTCCCACCTTACTGAACTAGAATAGTCCAGTCTTCAGAGTTTGCTGATCTCTGGGCTTTGGCTTGGTTCCTGTGCTATTCCATATCCTTATTTGGATAAAGGGAAGCTTCTTTGTTCACCAGTGGGAGTGGGGAGCACTGAGCAGCCTATTTGTCCCTAGAGCAGTGGTTCCAGCTAGAAACTTTTAGTCTATTGGCCATTTTAGGTCAATTCCTAGGTCTTTTCAACCCCCTGCTATGAAGCACGCTTTGGCGGAGTTGCCCATAGAGCACCATCGGGCAGCGCCGGTTAAACAAGGTTAAACTATTTCTGGCTCCGTAAAGTCTGCTCTTCAATTTTTCCCTTAGAACTTCTCTACTTGCAATCTAAACAGTCTATTCTCTATCTCAATAGCTCAGCACTTGCTCCTAAAGCATTTTTATATAAGTAAAGTACTTGTATACTAAACAAAGTACTACATTAGCCTAGAATCCCCTTGAGTACCCATTTCCCTATAGGTCCCTTCTGACTCAGTTACACAGCAAACTTTTTCACTTTTTCTAGCATGTCGAAGGCTCAGTTGCTAGCGTCCTCTCCTGTTCAGCTGGTGAATCTGGGCATCTTGAGGCAATGTTACAATTGCCTCATGTACACAGACAACCCACTCCTTCTCCCACAAAACACAAATACATGTGAGAGATGCAACTATATAGCCAAACTGGAGGCTGAGCTCTCTCAACTCAGGACTGGCAAGACCAGACAGGAGGAGAAGGAAACCACGCACACCACAAACCCAGTTTCACATAGAACTATCACAACTGCAAAACAAACACAAACACACAAAGACATACTGGAGGCACTGATCAAAATCTACCAAAACTACAGAGGCCTCCAAAGCAGACACCCAAGCAACTGCCACCTCAAGACATAAGACATGCAACACATAGTTCTCAAAGTCAGTGTGCTAAACAGTCACAGCCCTTAAGGCCAAACACAATGCCAGACACACTTGTTATAGGTGACTCCATAGTCAGACACACTGGCGTCCCACTCACCAGACTGAACAAGGAAAAGATCACAGTTAGCTGCCTGTCAGGCGCTAGAATCCGCCACATAACACAAGCACTCAGGTCACTCCACAGCAAGTACAAGTATGACTCAGTCATTGTCCATGCCGGTGTGAGCGACCTGAGGCATACCTCCCTGGACTATATGAAAAGAGACATAGAGGAGCTCTCAGATTATGTAGCCCAGGCGGTATGACCCTGACCCTGAGCAGTATCCTACCCTCACCAAGAATGATGCCACAATACAGAGACAAAATGATCAGCTTTAATAATTGGCTTAATTACTGGTGTCATTCTAAGGGGATCAATGTCTGTCTGCCTGGGATGACATGCTTGACAAGCCACGCTGCTTCATGAGGCGGCTTGCACCTGTCACCCTGGGCTTCCGGATATTGGCAAAGGCTCTTGCCACCCCATAGTGCCTTTTTTAGGCAAGGCTCAAATGATAAACCTACCGCCCTAGAAAACAAAAATGGAGAAAAACTAAGGGTAATACTGCTCAATGCCAGAAGTCTAAACCTCAAGATGCAGGCCCTCGAAGCCCTCCTCAGTATGGAGAACATCGATGTTTGTGCTGTGACTGAAACCTGGTTCAAGGCTCCTGAGAGCACCCCAGCACTATCAGGTTATACCTCATATCATGCGTTCCGGCCCCAAAATCCGGACGAACTACAAAAGGAGGAGTATCCAAATTCATAAAGGATACCCACACCTCCAGGTTAGTGGCAGCGAAGCATCGGAGACCATCCAGGTGCAATTAACCATAGGTAAAACTGCCCTACAGTTTGTAACATGCTACAGACCACCTTCTCAAACTCAGGAAACCCACACAGCCTTCCTGAAGACACTGGAGAGTATAAATGTCTCTCCAAACACCATCATATTGGGTGACTTCAACTACCCAAACATAGACTGGGAACATTACTCAAGCCCCAACACCCAAGCCCAAAGGTTCCTTGAGTTCATAAACTCAAATGCTATGGAACAACTAGTCACCATTCCCACAAGAGGAGAAAATATACTAGACCTGATCATCACACACATGGGGACAAAATGCTCCACACCGGAAGTATATCCCTCATTGGTGAGATCAGACCATAAATTAATCTCACTGGAGATCCACATCCGCCCCACCCCCAGCAAAAGGGCACAGTGAAGAACTTCCCAAAAGCAAACTTCACACTGCTTAAGACTGGAGTGGTATCCTTCAAGGCCCCCGAGCCAGTGGAAACCACAACCCACGCTGCTGAAACGCATACAAGTGCCTTCTACGAGCACCTCCAGGAATGTATAGATCAAGCAATCCCTAATAAAATCAAGACCTTTTCCACCAAAGGCAGTCTGGTGGACTCCAGCCATAAACAAACTCTACAACAAGAGGAGAAAGCTACTACATGACAGAGCAAAATCCTAAATGGGAAGGCATCTCTGATCAATACTAGCAAAAAACTACGATCACTCATAAAATCATCCAAGGCCAACTTTGAGAGAAAAATCGCTAATGACACAAAAGACAATCATAAAGCCTTCTTTAGCTATGTTAGAAACCTGGGTGGAAACTCCCAGATATGCTCAGAATTAGTCCAAAATGATAAAAAAATCACTGAACCCACAGACATTGCCAACATACTGGCAGACAGGTTCAGTGCAAATTTCTCCCTCCTCCCCCAAAGGAGAAATATCTATCCCACCAGAGTCTAGCCTCCCAAACATCTCAGATGCCCAGGTGAGAGCTGCTCTCTCTAAAGCAAAAACACAGCATCAATGGGACGGACGGTGTCCCCGGCTGTGTGCTACACGAACTCAATGAGGAACTAAACCCACACATAAGGCTGCTGTTTAATCTTAGCCTTACTACAGGATCGTGCCCAAAGAATGGCGTCGGCAACTGTGGTCCCACTCCACAAAGGCGGTGCTTCTCGGACCCTGGAAATTACCGCCCCATAAGCTTGACGAGCCTTGTCTGCAAAGCTATGGAGAGGATCATAATGGAACTCATAAATAAAGACATTGGGGACCTACAGACACTGGATCCTACCCAATTTGGCTTTGTCAAGGGCAGATCCTGCCTCTTGAACTTGGTCGACTTTCGAAACAGTCACTAAGGCCATTGATGAGGGTAAGGCAGTTCACACAGCCTACCTTGACCTAGCAAAAGCATTCGACACAATACCCCACTCGGGCATCATAGAAAAGCTCACCAGCTTAGATGTAAACCCATATGTCACAAGATGGGTTGCAAACTGGCTCAAGGACAGAACACACAGGGTTAGAGTTGCTGGTGCCATGTCAGACACTAAGCGGTCCTGGCGGTGTCCCACAGGGCTCAGTCCTGGGCCCCTCTTGTTCGGCATTTATTTTTCTGAAGTGCAGGCAAACATAGGGGATTGTGGCTGACAAAATTTGCAGATGACTGCAAACTGGGCACCATAATTGACACTCCATCAGACACAGACATCCTCCAGAAAGGTCTCATAGAAATGGATAACTGGTGCCAGAGCCATGGCCTTAAGCTAAATGCCAAAAAATGTATAGTCATACCCTTTGGGAAAAACAAGGTAACCCCTAATTACCACATAGGTGGTAATCCATTAAACACGGAAGAAATTATCAGGGACCTGGGGACCCAAGTTGACAGTAACCTCTCTTTTGACACTCACATTGCCAAAGTGGTTAGGAAGACCTTCTACATTGCCCACCTGATCATGAAGGGATTCACATCCAGATCAGGAGAGGTCATTGTACCCCTGTACTCTTCACTTATCAGACCAATGATTGAGTACAACGCCCCATTCGGAATGTACCTTACCCGACACCTGCAGCAGTTGGAAAGACCCCAAAAGTTCCTCACCAAAAGGATAAAGGGGCTCAAACATATGTCATACGATGCCCGACTGAAGAAACTCCAGCTCTATTCAGTCGCATACCGTCTGCTCAGAGGTGATCTGTGCCTGACATACAAGGCCATGTCCAACCCGGAATTAATGGACATGCTCCACCTCAGCATTCGACACAATACCCCACTCGGGCATCATAGAAAAGCTCACCAGCTTAGATGTAAACCCATATGTCACAAGATGGGTTGCAAACTGGCTCAAGGACAGAACACACAGGGTTAGAGTTGCTGGTGCCATGTCAGACTCTAAGCCGGTCACGAGCGGTGTCCCACAGGGCTCAGTCCTGGGCCCCCTCTTGTTCGGCATTTATTTTTCTGAAGTGCAGGCAAACATAGGGGGATTGTGGCTGACAAAATTTGCAGATGACTGCAAACTGGGCACCATAATTGACACTCCATCAGACACAGACATCCTCCAGAAAGGTCTCATAGAAATGGATAACTGGTGCCAGAGCCATGGCCTTAAGCTAAATGCCAAAAATGTATAGTCATACCCTTTGGGAAAAACAAGGTAACCCCTAATTACCACATAGGTGGTAATCCATTAAACACGGAAGAAGTTATCAGGGACCTGGGGACCCAAGTTGACAGTAACCTCTCTTTTGACACTCACATTGCCAAAGTGGTTAGGAAGACCTTCTACATTGCCCACCTGATCATGAAGGGATTCACATCCAGATCAGGAGAGGTCATTGTACCCCTGTACTCTTCACTTATCAGACCAATGATTGAGTACAAAGTACAGTTTTGTACCTACCATAAATGCAGATGTTCGAAGAGCCACATTGCTGCAGTCCTTACATATGGGGTAGTCCGCTGTCCTCGGTCGGCCCGAATACCAAAGTATAAGGCTGACGTCGGTCAAGGCGCTTAAGACTGACATCAGGACGTCAGGGTACAAATGCGCATGACCGATGTCATATCCTCAGTCTTTTCTTGCCCCAGATGTCAGAAGGCCCTAAAAAGAAAGGCCAAAACCAAAAGACAGCAAAAAACAACCAACCACCCCTGCACTAATCATATTTACAATATTTACAATATTCACAACCCAAACTACACCACCACCTCTAACTACAGAGGGGAAGGAGGGAGGGTAAATTGGACTGCAGCAATGTGGATCTTCGAACATCTACATTTATGGTAGGTACAAAAAGTACAGTTTTGTACCTACCATAAATGTAGATGTTCGAAGATCCACATTGCTGCAGTCCTACTGGGTAGTCCGCTGTCCTCGGTCGGCCCGAATATCAAAGTATTAGGCTGACGTCGGTCAAGGCGCTTAAGACTGACATCAGGACGTCAGGGTACAAATGCGCATGACCGACGTCATATCCTCAGTCTTTTCTTGCCCCAGATGTCAGAAGACCCTAAACAGAAAAGTTCAAAAACCAAAAGACAGCAAAAAACAACCAACCACCCTTGTACTAAGCATATGTACAATATATACAATATTCACAATATGTACAACCCAAACCACACAACCGCCTCTAACTACAGAGGGGAAGGAGGGAGGGTAAATTGGACTGCAGCAATGTGGATCTTCGAACATCTACATTTATGGTAGGTACAAAACTGTACTATGTTCTTCATCTCACATTGCTGCAGTCCTTACACTTGGGTAGAATCCCAAAGCAGAGATAAGGGAGGATGGCAAAACTAGAAAGCAGTAGGAGCTGCCAAAATGCCCTGTAAAATTGCAGTGGCAAAACCAGCCCTCGATTTAGAGTAAAGTGGAAGGTGATAATGCTTAGAGAAAGTATGCACTGAACTCCAAGTAGCTGCCTCCAAAATATCTTTAGTTGCCACCCCCCCTCAAAAAGCTGTAGAAGTGGCAGTAGCCCTAGTGGAATGAGGCCTAATCCCAGCTGGAACCTCCTTGCCATGATGGGAATAACAGAAAGCAATACAAAACCCAATCCACTTAGAAATAGTTTGTTTTGACACAGGCTTGCCCTGAGAACCCAAAGCAAAAGAAACAAACAACTGCTGAGACTGCCTGAACCCTTTAGTTCTGCTCAAATAATATCGCAACTGCCTGTGTATATCCAAAGTGTGCAAAATATTTTCCCCTTTATTTTGGGGGTTTGCATAAAAAGTAGGCAAATGAATAGTTTGGTTTAAAGCCACACTAGAAACCACTTTAGGCATAAAGGAAGGATTAGTGCCAAAGATACCCTATCCTTATGGAAAATTAAGAAAGGCTCAACTGCCATAAGGGCCTGTAATTCAGAAACCCTTCTCGCAGAGGTAATGGCCAACAAAAAAGCAGTCTTCCATGATAAATATTTCAACTCAGCAGTAGCTGCAGGCTCAAAAGGTTGTAGAGTGAGTTTCTCCAACACAAAATTGAGATCCCAAGCAGGAGTCGGAGCTCTCCGTGGGGGTCTTATATTCTTTGCCCCTCTAAGGAATTGCTTAAACAAAGGATGAGAAAACAATGGTGGTTCACAGTCATAGTGAGCAGAAATTGCTGCAGCATGAATCTTAATAGAAGAGAAGGACAAACCTTTGTCCAGTAACGCAGTAAGATATTGAAGAGCCACACTTAAATTAGGCTTAGAAACATCAAATTCCTTTGCTGTACTCCAAAATAAAAATCTCTTCCATTTATCTGCGTACACTTTCCTTGTACTAGGCCTTCTGGCCTCCAAAATAACATTCAAAACTTGCTGTGGCAGCTGAGACCCTCCAGGGTTTAAAACAGAATATGCCAGGCTGTCAGGTGAAGAGAGTGAAGTTTGACATTGAGTAAATGACTGTTCTCCTGAGACAGCAGGTGTGGAATTGAAGGCAAAGGCCATGGAGGCTCCCGTACCAGACTTCTCAGTAATGGGTACCAGTGCTGTCGAGGCCAATCTGGAGCTATTAAAATCATCTTTGGCTTGTCCTGTCTGACCTTCAGGAGTACCTTTGGGAGGAGAGGCAGAGGTGGAAAGGCATACACATGAAGATTGTGCCAGCTGAATGAAAGAGCATCCACTTTCCAAGCTGTGGGATGAAACCTTTTTGTGCAAAACTTTGGCAGCTGGTAGTTTAGTGGAGAAGCGAACAGATCTATGTCTGGAGTTCCCCATAACACTGTCAATTTCTGAAATACATGAGGATCCAATTTCCACTCGTGGGGATCCATAATTTGCCTGCTCAACACATCTGCTAAGGAGTTCTGTGCTCCCGGCAGAAACCTTGCCTGAAGATTTAGCTGTAAACTGAGAGCAGTCTCCCACAAAATCATTGCTTGTCTGCATAGAGGATAAGAATGTGTCCCCCTTGCTTGTTGATGTACCACATGACAGTTGTGTTGTCTGTTAGAATCAACACCTGCCCTGGAAGAAGTAAATCCTTGAAAGCTATTAATGCAAATTGGACTGCTAACATCTCCTTCAAGTTGATATGTAGATGTTGAAGTCTGGCAGGCCACGTGTCTTGTACCCACTTTCCATTTAGATGAGCTCCCCAAGCTTTGTCTGAGGCATCTGTCGTTAGAATCTGACTCGCCTCTGGCCGTGTCACAGAGAGTCCCTTGTTTAGGTGACATTCCTGAGCCCACCACAAAAATTCCTTTTGAATGCAAGGTATTATTTGAATGACAGTGTCCATATCTTGGCAGTGCTGTGTCCATACATTTTTGAGATACCATTGCAGCTTCCTCATATGCAGTTTGGCATTGGGAAGCACCAGAATGCAAGATACCATGAACCCCAAGGCTTGAAGGACTGTCCTTGCAGTCAGCCTGGACTGATGAGACAATTGATGGAAGTAAAGAGAAAGATTCTTTTGCTTGTCCGGGGTCAAAAAGGCCATCTGGGATGCTGTATTCAGTCTCACACCCAGAAAGCACATGTCCTGAGAGGGTACTAGACTGGACTTTATTTCGTTCACAGAATACCCCAGGCATCTTAGCACTGCTATCACATATTGCAAATGATGAAGAAGTTCGTCCTTTCCTTGGGCCAGAATCAGGCAATCGTCCAAATAAGGATAGATCTGAATTCCTCTTAGCCTGAAGAAAGCTATCACTGGAGCCAGAACCTTCGTGAACACTCTGGGCACAGTAGATAAGCCAAAGGGCAATGCAGAGAACTGATAATGAGAAGTCCCAGCTCAAACGCAGATACTTCCTGCAACTTAGCCTGATAGGAACATGAAGGTAAGCCTCCTTGAGATCCAAAGTCACCATCCAGTGATCTTTGCCCAGCAGAGGTAAAAGCTGTTGTAACGTCAACATTTTGAACTTGGGAATGTCCAGATAAGTGTTGAGGATAGATAAATCCAAAATTGGTCTCCACGTGTTCCCCTTCTTTGGTACTAGGAACAGGCGAGAATAAAATCCTAGGCCCACTTCTGGTAGAGGGACCGGTTGTATGGCCCTTATTTGGAGCAGCAGAGAAATTTGCTTGCGAGCCTCTAGTCTTTGCTGAGGAGGAACGTCCGGCATGCCTTTGAAAGGAGGCAAGGTATGGAAATAAAACCTGTAACCTTGGTGTATGATATCCAATACCCATCTGTCTTGGGTAATTAAACTCCAATTTTCTCTGAAGAGTGCCAACCTTCCTCCCAAAGGTGCTGGCAGACAAGAAGGATCTGGCAGCTGAAAAGGTAGGTCATTGGGCCTGTTTACGAAAGGACTGGCCCCTGCCCTCACCTGAAGATTGTGCAGGAGAACTCCCTGTTCTAGGCCTGAAGGAGCTCTGAGCTCTGCCCCTACCACGTCTAGATCTACCCCTAGACTGTGAATCATAAGAAGGGTATGTCCACCCCTTAGCAGGCCAATTCCTACTAAACTTCGGAGGTTGGACTTGCAAAAAATCTTTAACAGTCTGCATAGACTTAGCCTTGTCTTCCATTTTCTTCAAGACTGACTCAACAGGTGAACCAAACAACACATCAGACTGTAAAGGAGCATCCAAAATCCTTGTCTTAACATGTTCAGATAAATTCTGATCCCTCAACCAGGCGTGCCTGCGAAGAACTGACCCAGTGGCAGCCACCCTAGACGAGGCCTGTACAGCATCAAAACCACATTGTAAAGAATGCTTACCCACCTGTTCAGAGACATGTACTAAATCTTGTAATACCTTACACTCAATGCCTTCCGCCAGAGCATCTACCTTAGACTTCAGTTGAGAAAGTAGATAGTTCTGATATTTCAACATGTGAAACTGGCAATTCAAAGCCCTCATAGCTAAGGTGGAAGAAGTATAGACTTTCTTTCCCCATCTATCCAAAGCTCTGGCCTCTTTATCTGGAGGAACCGGATTTTTTACAACAGAGGCCTTGACACCCTTAGGTCCCTGACTAACAGTTTCTGGGTCCGCCCTAGGACTCTTATAAAGATATTTATGAGCCTCAGGCACCCTATAATACCTATCCGGTTTAACAGGAGCAGGAGGCAAAGAATCAGGATTAAGTGAAGCCTCCGCAAACACATCTTCCACAACATCCAGAACAGGAGGTATAGCCAAAGGCCTATGCTGGGGTAAAAGCAAAACCTCCCTAACCCTTTTCCTGGAATCAGAGAAGTCCTGACCTTCCCACTTAAAATGTTCCCTCATGGAATGAAGAGTCTCTGAAAAAGAAAAATCCTCTGGAGGAGAAGCAGAAGGGGTCGAATCATCTGCATCAGAATCAGAATAAGGAGAGTACTCCTGCAAGTCTTCAGCCGAAGACTCTGAAACATCTGAAGGCTGTTCAAAACTCCCCAACTCTGGTTCCACCCTAGGCCTCTTATCTGGAGGGGGCAAAGAACCTCTAATCAAAGTAATTAAATCTTCTGCCATTTTAAGCATGTGCTTCTTGGGCACAGATCCTGAAGAACTAGGAGTAACACCAACAGAAGGTAAACCTGGCCTGCCTCTGGGAGAAGCCTTAGAAACAGAAGGAGAGGGCCTAACCACCTTAGGAAGGGAGGGGAGTACAGTAACCTGAGAAGCCCCTTCAGCCTGACCTGCCTCCTGGGAGGCCACATCCTGCAATAACAAAGTCTCCCCCTGAGACTCCAGAGAAGCCTCCGCGAACCACCGGTTCCACTGATGCCTCTGAAGAACCGGCGTCCGGTACGGACGACTCTTCTTGC
Source organism: Protopterus annectens (assembly GCF_019279795.1). Taxonomy (NCBI): domain Eukaryota; kingdom Metazoa; phylum Chordata; order Ceratodontiformes; family Protopteridae; genus Protopterus; species Protopterus annectens. The sequence continues at coordinate 920,144,422 of NC_056731.1, forward strand.
CTGGGTTTAGCTGCCTTGTCTTTGCGCTTCTTCGAAGAAGCGGGCATCGGAGCGTCCGACGGCATCTTATAATTGCACCGCTTCCCAAAGACTAACCTGGCACAATCTAGCCTTCGCTTAATAGTGCGCTTATTGAACCTAGCACAAAAGCGACACCCAACAACGCCGTGCTCAGGCCCCAAACAAGGAATACACAAAGTATGATAATCTCTATGCGGTATCTGTTTCCCACAAGAAATACAGTTATTCACTTTTTCTGACATCCGGTAAACCACCGAGGCAAGAAAAAACTAAAATATTCCCCAACGGGGTACTTAGCCAACTTTGACTCGGTCTGAAACTCCGAATTCGAAAAATTTCAGAACGCCAAACGGCACTTGCAACACTGCTTCTGCATCGGACCATGCGGCAAAAAAGACTGAGGATATGACGTCGGTCATGCGCATTTGTACCCTGACGTCCTGATGTCAGTCTTAAGCGCCTTGACCGACGTCAGCCTAATACTTTGATATTCGGGCCGACCGAGGACAGCGGACTACCCAAGTGTAAGGACTGCAGCAATGTGAGATGAAGAACATCTGTACTATGTTCTTCATCTCACATTGCTGCAGTCCTTACATATGGGTAGAATCCCAAAGCAGAGGTAAGGGAGGATGGCAAAACTATAAAGCATTAGGAGCTGCCAAAATGCCCTGTAAAATAGCAGTGGCAAAACCAGCCCTAGATTTAGAGTAAAGTGGAAGGTGGTAATGCTTAGAGAAAGTATGCACTGAACTCCAAGTAGCTGCCTCCAAAATATCTTTAGTAGCCACCCCCCTTAAAAAAGCTGTAGAAGTGGCAGTAGCCCTAGTGGAATGAGGCCTAATCCCAACTGGAATCTCTTTACCATGATGGGAATAACAGAAAGCAATACAAAAACCAATCCACTTAGAAATAGTTTGTTTTGAAACAGGTTTGCCCTGAGAACCCAAAGCAAAAGAAACAAATAACTGCTGAGACTGCCTGAACCCTTTAGTTCTGCTCAAATAATATCGCAATTGCCTGTGTATATCCAAAGTGTGTAAAATCTTTTCCCCTTTATTTTGGGGGTTTGCATAAAAAGTAGGCAAATGAATAGTTTGGTTTAAAGCCACACTAGAAACCACTTTAGGCATAAAGGAAGGATTAGTGCGCAAAGATACCCTATCCTTATGGAAAATTAAGAAAGGCTCAACTGCCATAAGGGCCTGTAATTCAGAAACCCTTCTCGCAGAAGTAATGGCCAACAAAAAAGCAGTCTTCCATGATAAATATTTCAACTCGGCAGTAGCTGCAGGCTCAAAAGGTTGTAGAGTGAGTTTCTCCAACACAAAATTGAGATCCCAAGCAGGAGTAGGAGCTCTACGTGGGGGTCTTATATTCTTTGCCCCTCTAAGGAATTGCTTAAACAAAGAATGAGAAAACAATGGTGGGTCACAGTCATAGTGAGCAGAAATTGCTGCAGCATGAACCTTAATAGAGGAGAAGGACAAACCTTTGTCCAGTAACTCAGTAAGGTATTGAAGAGCCACACTTAAATTAGGCTTAGAAACATCAAAGTCCTTTGCTGTACTCCAACATAAAAATCTCCTCCATTTATCTGCATACACTTTCCTTGTACTAGGTCTTCTGGCCTCCAAAATAACATTCAAAACTTGTTGTGGAAGCTGAGACCCTCCAGGGTTTAAAACAGAATATGCCAGGCTGTTAGATGTAGAGAGTGAAGTTTGACATTGAGTAAATGACTGTTCTCCTGAGACAGCAGGTGAGGAATTGAAGGTAAAGTCCAAGGAGGCTCCCGTACCAGACTTCTCAGTAATGGGTACCAGTGCTGTCGAGGCCAATCTGGAGCTATTAAAATCATGTTTGGCTTGTCCTGTCTGACCTTCAGGAGTACCTTTGGGAGGAGAGGCAGAGGTGGAAAGGCATACACATGAAGATTGCTCCAATTGAATGAGAGAGCATCCACTTTCCAGGCTGTGGGATGAAACCTTTTTGTGCAAAACTTTGGCAGCTGGTAGTTTAGTGGAGAAGCGAACAGATCTATGTCTGGAGTTCCCCATAACACTGTCAATTTCTGAAATACATGAGGATCCAATTTCCACTCGTGGGGATCCATAATTTGTCTGCTCAACACATCCGCTAAGGAGTTCTGTGCTCCTGGCAGAAACCTTGCCTGAAGATTTAGTTGTAAACTGAGAGCAGTCTCCCACAAAATCATTGCTTGTCTGTATAGGGGATAAGAATGCGTTCCCCCTTGCTTGTTGATGTACCACATGACAGTTGTGTTGTCTGTTAGAACCAAAACCTGCCCTGGAAGAAGTAAATCCTTGAAAGCTATCAAAGCAAATTGGACTGCTAACATCTCCTTCAAGTTGATATGTAGATGTTGAAGTCTGGCAGGCCACGTGTTTTGTACCCATTTTCCATTTAGATGAGCTCCCCAAGCTTTGTCTGAGGCATCTGTCGTTAGGATCTGACTCGCCTCTGGCCGGGTCACAGAGAGTCCCTTGTTTAGGTGACATTCCTGAGCCCACCACAAAAATTCCTTTTGAATGCAAGGTATTATCTGAATGACAGTGTCCATATCTTGGCAGTGCTGTGTCCATACATTTTTGAGATACCATTGTAGCTTCCTCATATGCAGTTTGGCAATGGGAAGTACCAGAATACAAGATGCCATGAACCCCAAGGCTTGAAGGACTGTCCTTGCAATCAGCCTGGACTGACGAGACAATTGATGGAAGTAAAGGGAAAGATTCTTTTGTTTGTCCGGGGTCAAAAAGGCCATCTGGGATGCTGTATTCAGTCTCACACCCAGAAAGCACATGTCCTGAGAGGGTACTAGACTGGACTTTATTTCGTTCACAGAATACCCCAGGCATCTTAACACTGCTATCACATACTGTAAATGATGAAGAAGTTCGTCCTTTCCTTGGGCCAGAATCAGGCAATCGTCCAAATAAGGATAGATTTGTATTCCTCTTAGCCTGAAGAAAGCTATCACTGGAGCCAGAACCTTGTGAACACTCTGGGCACAGTAGATAAGCCAAAGGGCAATGCAGAGAACTGATAATGAGAAGTCCCAGCCCGAAAACGCAGATACTTCCTGCAACTGAGCCTGATAGGAACATGAAGGTAAGCCTCCTTGAGATCCAGAGTCACCATCCAGTGATCTTTGCCCAGCAGAGGTAAAAGCTGTTGTAACGTCAACATTTTGAACTTGGGAATGTCCAGATATGTGTTGAGGACAGATAAATCCAAAATTGGTCTCCACGTGTTCCCTTTTTTTGGTACTAGGAACAGGCGGGAATAAAATACTAGGCCCACTTCTGGCAGAGGGACCGGTTGTATGGTCCTTATTTGAAGTAGCAGAGAAATTTGTTTGTGAGCCTCTAGTCTTTGCTGAGGAGGAACGTCCGGCATGCCTTTGAAAGGAGGCAAGGTATGGAAATAAAACTTGTAACCTTGGTGTATGATATCCAATACCCATTTGTCTTGGGTAATCAAATTCCAATTTTCCTTGAAGAGTGCCAACCTTCCTCCCAAAGGTGCTGCCAGGCAAAAAGGATCTGGCAGCTGAAAAGGTAGGTCATTGGGCCTGTTTACGAAAGGACTGGCCCCTGCCCTCACCCGAAGATTGTGCAGGTGAACTCCCTGTTCTAGGTCTGAAAGAGCTCTGAGCTCTGCCCCTACCACGTCTAGATCTACCCCTAGACTGAGAATCATAAGAAGGATACGTCCACCCCTTAGCAGGCCAATTCCTACTAAACTTCGGAGGCTGAACTTGCAAAAAATCTTTAACAGCCTGCATAGACTTAGCCTTTTCTTCCATTTTCTTCAAGACTGACTCCACAGGTGAACCAAACAACACATCAGACTGTAAAGGAGCATCCAAAATCCTTGTCTTAACATGGTCAGATAAATTCTGATCCCTCAGCCAGGTGTGCCTGCGAAGAACTGAACCAGTGGCAGCCACCCTAGACGAGGCCTGTACAGCATCAAAACCACATTGTAAAGAATGCTTACCCACCTGTTCAGAAACATGCACCAAATCTTGTAATTCTTTACACTCAATGCCTTCCGCCAGAGCATCCACCTTAGACTTCAATTGAGAAAGAAGATAGTTTTGATATTTCAACATATGAAACTGGCAATTCAAAGCCCTCATAGCTAAGGTAGAAGATGTATAGACTTTCTTTCCCCATCTATCCAAAGCTCTGGCCTCTTTATCTGGAGGAACCGGATTTTTTACAACAGAGGCCTTGACACCCTTATGTCCCTGACTAACAGTTTCTGGGTCCGTCCTAGGACTCTTATAAAGATATTTGTGAGCCTCAGGCACCCTGTAATACCTATCCGGTTTAACTGGAGCAGGAGGCAGAGAATCAGGATTAAGTGAAGCCTCTGCAAACACATCTTCCACAACAGCCAGAACAGGGGGTATAGCCAAGGGCCTATGCTGGGGTAAAAGCAAAAATTCCCTAAGCCTTTTCCTGGAATCAGAGAAGTCCTGACCTTCCCACTTAAAATGTTCCCTCATGGAATGAAGAGTCTCTGAAAAGAAAAATCCTCTGGAGGAGAAGCAGAAGGAGTCGAATCATCTGCATCAGAATCAGAATAAGGAGAGTACTCCTGCAAGTCTTCAGCCAAGACTCTGAAACATCCGAAGCCTGCTCAAAACTCCCCAACTCTGGCTCCACCCTAGGCCTCTTATCAGGAGGGGCAAAGAACCTCTAATCAGAGTAATCAAATCTTCTGCCATTTTAAGCATGTGCTTCTTGGGCACAGACCCTGCTGAACTAGGAGTGACACCAACAGAAGCTAAACCTGGCCTGCCTCTGGGAGAAGCCTTGGAAACAGAAGGAGAGGGCCTAACCACCCTAGGAAGGGAGGGGAGTACAGTAACTTGAGAAGCCCCTTCAGCCTGACCTGCCTCCTGAGAGGCCACATCCTGCAATATCAAAGTCTCCCCTTGGGACTCCAGAGAAGCCTCCGTCGGAACCACCGGTTCCACTGACGCCTCTAAAGAACCGGCGTCCGGAACGGACGACTCATCTTGCCCGGGTTTAACTGCTTTGTCTTTGCGCTTCTTCGAAGAAGCGGGCGCCGGAGTATCCGACGGCATATTATAATTGCACCGCTTCCCGAAGACTAGCCTAGCACAATCTAACCTTCGCTTAATAGTGCGCTTATTGAACCTAGCACAAAAGCGACACCCAACAACGTCGTGCTCAGGCCCAAGACAAGGAATACACAAAGAATGATAATCCCTATGCGGTATCTGTTTCCCACAAGTAATACAGTTATTCACTTTTTCTGACATCCGGTTAAAACACTGAGGCAAGAAAAAACCAAAATATTCCCCAACAGGGTACTTAGCCAACTTTGATTCGGTCTGAAACTCCGAACTCGAAAAATTTCAGAACGCCGAACGGCACTTGCAACGCTGCTTCTGCATCGGACCATGCAGCAAAAAAGACTGGGGATATGACGTCGGTCATGCGCATTTGTACCCTGACGTCCTGATGTCAGTCTTAAGTGCCTTGACCGACATCAGCCTTATACTTTGGTATTCGGGCCGACCGAGGACAGCGGACTACCCCATATGTAAGGACTGCAGCAATGTGAGATGAAGAACATCGCCCCATTCGGAATGTACCTTACCCGACACCTGCAGCAGTTGGAAAGACCCCAAAAGTTCCTCACCAAAAGGATAAAGGGGCTCAAATATATGTCATACGATGCCCGACTGAAGAAACTCCAGCTCTATTCAGTCGCATACCATCTGCTCAGAGGTGATCTGTGCCTGACATACAAGGTCATGTCCAACCCGGAATTAATGGACATGCTCCACCTCAAAAAATCCAAATCCACCAGAGCCACGAGAGCAAGAGACTTAAACCTCAACACGGATATAAATAGGACGTGCTGGAGGGACAGATTCATCACCCAGAGACTCCCTACACTATGGAACAGAATCCCAGTCCATGTGAGGCAGAGCCCCTCACTGACTCTGTTCAAGAGAAATCTTGACGAGTGGATGGGAGATCGTAGGTTTACCCCGGGAATCATCTCTGTATCACTGCTGGACAGAGGCACAGCAAACTAATGGGTATAGTATTCTCATCCTAAGGGGTGGTGAAAGCCACACACACTCTGGCTAGGCTTATAAATGCCCTAGGGCAGATAGCCTAGTATGAACCTATGAACCTATTTAGAGTAGAGTGGCAGATGACAGTGCTTTGCAAAGGTGTGCACTGAACTTCAAGTAGCAACCTCTAAAATGTCCTTGGTTGGTACTCCCCTGAGAAAGGCTGCTGAAGTGGCTGCAGCTCTGGGGGAATGTGGCCTAATGCCCTTAGGCACTGGTTTGCCATGGTATAAGTAGCAGAAACAAATGCAGTGGCCTATCCACTTTGAAATAGTCTGCTTTGAGATAGACTTTCTTTGTGATCCTGTAACATATGCCACTAGCAATCTAAGAAGCTGTCTGTGTATTGTTCTGTGGATTTGGATAAAAAGTTGGCAGATGAATGGTTTGGTTAAGAGCCACACTGGACACCACTTTAGGCATAAATGTTGGGTTTGTCCTCAGGGAGACCCTGTCCGGATAAAAAATGATAAAAGGTTCCACACCCATGAGTGCCTGTAGCGCTGAAACTCGTCTTGCAGAAGTTATTGCCAGGAGCAGATCTAAGATAAAAATTTTATATCAGCAGTAGCAGCTGGCTCAAAAGGAGGCAGGGTGAGTTTTTCCAAGACAAAGTTGAGGTCCCATGCAGGCATTGGTGATCTCCTTGGAGGCCTTAAATTTTTGGCTCCTCTGAGGTACTGTTTTAATAAGGGATGCAAAAAGATTGGTGGCTCGGCATTGTAATGAGCCAAAATGGCAGAGGCATGAATTTTAATAGATGAGAAAGATAGGCCTTTGTCCAGCATCTCAGTTAAGTATTGTAAAATATGAGGAATATTTGGCACAGCTGTATCAGTTCCTTGTGCCTGGTTCCAAGCACAGAATCTCTTCCATTTTCCAGCATAAGATTTTCTAGTACTAGGCCGTCTGACTTCCAAAATGACATCCATCACAGCTTTGCTGATAGGTGTGTTTTGTATGACTACATTATCCGCCATGCTGCCAGGTTTAAAGTCCTGAGCTGGCTGTGCAGGATCTGATTGTTTTGCCTGGACAGTAGATGCGGTACTTGAGGTAGGGTCCAAGCTGGGCATTGAGACAAGCTCCTTAATACTGGGTACCAGTGTTGGCAGGGCCAGTCTGGAGCAATCAGTATCATCTTTGGCTTCTCCTGTCTGACCTTTAGGAGTACCTTGGGGAGGAGAGGCAGTGGGGGAAAGGCATATACTGATAGATTTTTCCAGCAGAAGGATAGGGTGTCCACTTTCCATGCTTGTCTGTGATAAATCCTTTTGCAGAAAGTCTTTAGTTGGTAGTTGTGAGGGGAGGCAAATAGATCTATGTTCGGGCATCCCCATTTCCTTGTTATCATGCTGAAGACTTGTGGATCCAGCTGCCACTCGTGGGGATCCATGAGGTTTCTGCTTTGTTCGCCTGCCAGAGTATTTTTCCTTCCTGGCAGGAATTGTGCCTGGAGATGTACTTGGTAAGTCAATGCTGTGTCCCACAAAGTCATGGCTAGTCTGCAAAGGGAGTAAGAATGTGTGCCCCCCTGCTTGTTTATATACCACATGACCGTGGTGTTGTCTGTCTTTATCAGTAGTTGTCCTGGATGAAGTTGGTCCTTAAAGGCTGTCAGGGCATTTTGAACAGCTAGCATCTCTTTTAGATTGATATGTAAATGCATTTGGGTTGAGGTCCATGTTCCCTGAATGCATCTTCCTGCCATGTGGGCACCCCAGGCATAATCTGACGCATCCGTTGTTAGTGTTTGCCTGGCTGGGGGTAATGTGAACGGTGACCAGCCTTTGCCCACCATCGAAACTCCTGTTGTAGGCAGAGAATGAGAGTAATTATAGTATCCAGGCTGTGACAATGTTGAGTCCAAACACTTTTTAGGTACCACTGAAGAAGTTTCCTCATATTCAGTCTTCCATATGGAATTAGTAGGATGCAGGATGCCATGTAGCCCAAAGCCTGCAGAAGTTTTCTTGCAGATAACTGGGCCTTTTCTGCTAACATTTTGAAAAAGGTAGTCACAGTTGCCTTTGTCTGGTGTGAGATAGGCCATTTGGGCAGTTGTATTTAAGCTTGCACCCAGGAATATTACCTCTTGAGAGGATACTAGTTTTGATTTATTTTCGTTGACTGTGTACCCTAGGTATGTTCGAAGTTTTTTCACAAATGCCAGATGCTGCAGAAGGATGTCCTTGTTCTCTGCTTGAATTAGACAATCATCCACGTAAGGATATATTTGTATTCCTCTTTGTCTGCAGAATGCAATTACTGGTGCCAGGCACTTTGTAAAGACCCTGGGCGCAGTAGATAAGCCAAAGGTCAGTGCAGAGAACTGGTACTGCATTGAGCCAGCCTTCAATCTGAGGTATCTTCTGCAGATTTGTCTGATTGGGACATGCAGGTATGCCTCTTTTAGGTCTAAAGTTACAAGCCAAGCATTCTTGCCCAGCATGGGCAGAAGCTGCTGCAAGGTTAACATTTTGAATTTTTGTATATCCAGGAATGTATTTAGAATAGATAGATCCAGTATTGGCCTCCAGGCCTTGTCCTTTCTGGGTACCAAGAACAGTCGAGTAAAATCCTTGTCCCCGCTCTTGCTCTGGCACTTGTTGAATGGCCCTCATGTCCAAGAGGGATGAAACTTGTTTTTGTGCCTCTGTCCATTGATTTTTTCGCAGATCTGGCCAGCCATTTGCCTTTGGCAGGGTATGGAAATGGAACTTGTAGCCTTGTGACACGATATTTAGAACCCACTTGTCCTGGGTTATAATGTGCCAATTTTGTGAAAAAAGTGCAAATTTTCCCCCTAAGGGTGCTGCCAGGAAATAAGTGCTTGGTGCAGTCAGGGGGAAGTCATCGGGACTGTTTCCTGTAAGGTTGTGATTTGTCTTCCCCACTTTTGGAGGTAGAAGCACCCAATTGCTTTGACCTGTATGAACCTTGAGCCTGGGATCTGCCTCTAGGGCATCTGGGTCTGCCCCTTTGAGGTCTGTCTGACACAGGAAAGGACCATTTCTTTGTTGGCCAGTGTCTACTAAACCTAGGTGGCTGTACTTGTAAGAAATCTTTGACCGTTTGCATATATTTAGCCTTGTCCTCCATTTTCTTTAACACTTCTCCTGCCTTAACAGCAAACAAAGTATCATGCTGTAAAGGTGCATCTAATAATTTAACTTTAACATGATCAGGCAGATTTTGTTCCTTTAACCAAGCATACCTTCTAATTACAGAACTTGTAACTGCGGCCCTGCAGGAGGCCTCTAAAGAATCAAAACCACATTGCAAAGTATGCTTTCCAACTTGTTCAGCTGCATGCAAAATATCCTGCATTTCCTTATTTTCTGCACATTCAGAGTTTAGCAACATTTTCTGTTTAAGCAATGCCATGACATGTTGCTGATATTTGAGCATATGAAACTGACAGTTTAAGGCCCTTATAGCCAAGATAGCAGATGTGTAAACCTTTTTTCCCCATCTATCCAGTGCCCTAGAATCCCTGTCAGAAGGGGTAGGGTTTTTTGCAACGGAAGCCTTAACTCCCTTGGGACCCTGAGAAATAGTTTCTGGGTCTGCAGCTGGGTTTTTAAAAAGGAAATTATGTGAGTCAGGAACCTGTAATATCCGTCAGGTTTAACAGGAGCTGGAGGTAAGGAGTCAGGGGTAAGGCTAGACTCCGAAAACACATCTACAATGTCTAACACAGGAGAGATGGCTAGTGGCTTGTGCTGAGGTAGTAATAGGAAATCCCTGAGCCTCTTTTTAGACTCTGAAAAATCTTGGCTCTCCCAGTGGAAATGCTCCCTCATGCTATGTAAGTTTTCCCCAAAAGAATAATCCTCAGGAGGAGAAGCTGAAGGTACAGATTCTTCAGCATCAGAATCCTCATAGGGGGGAAAAGAATATTCCTGATCAGAAGGAATGGAAACCTGATCTGAAGATTCATAGTCAGTCTCTTGCCTAGGCATCTTATCTGGAGGGGGATGGGAACCCCTGATCAAGGTAATCAAGTCTTCGGCCATTTTGTGCATCTGTTTTTTGGGCTTGGAGGCCTGTCCACGTGGCTCTTGAGCTTGCTTCTTTGTATTTGAAGGTGCTTTAGTCTTTGTAGTTGGTTTAATGTATAGATGTTTGGGTCTGAATACACCCTCAGAAGCCGGTGCCTGCTCAGCGGCTCCGGACCCATCTGAAGGATTAGCATCTGAGGCTCCAATACCTTGAGTTTCCAGCGGCATGGCTGACTCCACGTGGGAGTCGGTAGAGGCCTGCGACTCTAAAGTAGCGGTTGTCAGGGGCTGCGAAAGTGCCTCACTGAGAACCAACGAACCGGCGACTGGCTTAGGAGAAGTTTAGTCTGTTTTGGGCCTCGGCTGTCTTTCTTTTTCTTTGTGTTTTTTTGTGAACTCCAGTAGTCGGATGGATTTCCGACGACATTTCTGGATAATTAAATCTGCGTCCAAAGTAGTTTAAAGCAAAATCATACCGACGCTTAACGTTGGTTAAATCTAGCACAAAACCGACAACCCAGAAAATTATGATGATGGCCTAGGCAAGGAATACAGCAAGAATGAAAGTCCTCATGAGGTATTTGCTTCCCACAAGAAATGCAATTATTAACTTTTTCTGACCGGTTCTGGAGCAAGAAAAAAGTTTCCCCAACGGGGTACTTAGCTTTATAGAAGACTTCGGATCTGAAATTCGAACTCGAAAATTTCAAGAGTCGGCCGACCGGCACTTGCGAACTGCTTCTGCTTCGGGTACCGCACGGCAAGAAAGACTAAAGAAAATGGCATCGGCTGCTTCTTTTATACCCCTGACGTCAAGGAAGGGGTGACAACAGCCGACGCAGGACCCAAGACTTTGGAATTCAGGCCGACTGGGGGCAACCTGCCAGCAGGATTACCCTGATGAATGACTGCAACAGTGAAACACGAAGAACATCATCAAATGGATTTCCATAACCAACAGTGCCATGCAGGTATACCTGAACTAAGTACAAAAAAGTAACATAACACACTCTGGCAGGGGGGCTGCGTCCCCCTACTTAAATATACCAACTCCGAGACTGCACTACAGTGGGAGAAAGGGTATAATTCCCTTATCCCAGAATCGCATTGCTGGCCAAATGAATCCGTTCAATGTTTTGCCTTTTGCTCAATAGATGGTTCGCTCTTTACGTGTCAATGTATTTGTATTCGCGGTTTCTGTCTTTCGTGACTTTGATATAGACCCTAAAATGTTGCCATATGCAGAATCAACTTTTCTTGACTGCCACATCAACTATATCCTTGAATTTCTGAGTGCCTTATTTTCTTTGCCAGTGGTTCTAAATATAATGCAAACAACAAAGGGGAAATTGGACACCCCTGCCTGGTTCCTCTGCTCAAGCAGAAATTATCAGAGAGGACCCCACCCACTTTAATTTTCACCTCCAATCCCTCATATATCTTCCTAATCAATCTATTTGTCAAGAAATGCAAATGCTTCAATTGCCCTGCTCATAATAAAGTCCCAACTTACTCTGTCAAATGCCTTCTCTGCATCAATACCCAACAACAACAATGGTATTTTCTTTCATTCTGCTTACCTCTGAATCATCAGTGTTCTGTTAATGTTGTCAAATGTTGTCTCCCCTCCACGAAATCACAACGATCCACATCTATCAATTTTGGCATTACTCTTGTCATTCTTTTAGCCATTACAGACAAGAACACTTTATAATCAAGGTTTAGTATTGAAATGGGCCTGTATAAAGCTGGGTCTAATGGATCTTTACCGTCTTCAGGTATTACAGCTACCACTGCTTTCTTCCAGGCTGTTGGTACTTCTCCTCCTCTTAAAATACCGCTAAACAAAACCTTCCAGATCTTTAGCAGTTTTTCCCTCCTAGCTTCCAAACTACCACAGGAAATACCTTCTGTCCCTGAGGACTTTACATTGGTTATACATCAGAATTTGTATCTCATGTCCTCCTATCTTAACCATTAGTAATCGAGCCTCATCTATCTCTAACCTTGGCATATTTTATTCTTTCATAAACATTTAAATTTGCGTATTTTCTTGATTCCCATATTTCTTTGCTTTATACAGACTTTCACAGAATTTCCAAACATTTTCTAATACCTCTACAGGATCTCGTTAGAAGTTCCTACTTTCTGTTGCCTGAGTCATCCTAAAGGTGTTTGTACTCTACTATTATCAAAAAACAGTTGCTTAACAGCAATCTTTCTACACTCGTGCATGTTACTGAAGTAATTCCTTATTTTCTGCCTAGCATTCTACAGCTGATCATCTTCTTGTTCTGTAAGATTCTCCAAATTCAGTAATACTTTTAACATTTGTCAGTCTCTAATTAAATTCTTCTTACTTCTTAACTATAGCTTCCTTTCTTTTATTTCCACGCTATTTTTAAACCTTAATTTTATCCCACTTCCTAGCTATATTTTTCAGAAGAAATTCTCTAACAGCACCTGAATAATCTCCACTACCCATTCCTTAAATTCCTCTCTTTTCAACAAAGAGGTGGGAAAGCGAGTGTCTAGTTTTTATTTCATTACATTACCCACTGTTTTTATTTCAGTTATTATTGGCACATTATCTGAAATAGTTATTGGGTGCATATCAAGACCTTCAATTAAATGCACATGTTCCTGTGAAAAGTAAATTCTGTCTAGCCTAGACCAGTTTTTATATCTTGGGGAATATGTAAATTCACTCCTATTACCAAATTCACATCTTCCATGCCAAATATTTTCATAAATTTCTTGAAACATCTACCCTCCTTTGATCATCTTTCCTTTCTGGGCCCTTTGACACATCTTAACTGCTGCAAATCACATTCCAGTCTACACCTATAAGTAAAATTCCTGCTTGAAAATTGATTATTTCTCCCAGAATTTTCTTTTCATTGTAGCAGTTTTAGGTGGAATATAAATATATGCCAGTGTAATCCTCCTCCCTTGACAGTAGCCCCTTAGCACTACAAATCTGCCATTATCTTTTTTTATCTTCTTCTATCACTATTGGCGTTCCTCTTGCAATTAATAAAAGTACACCTCTTTTCCTTTGTCCCAGATATTCTGCTGAATAACCATCCTGAAAACCTTTATCAAATTCACATGTGCAGTTCTTTCTGTCTAATGTAACATAGCTATTTGCAATCTACATTTTTAATATACTTTTTTGTATCTACCTGTAAGACCATTGACATTTAGAGACATTACAAAAAGCATCACTGCATTAAAAAATTATTATTCCCACCTTTTATGTATAACACCTTTGTGTTACATGCATACACTGACTAGATGAATTTTTATACAGTTGTTTTTTGTAATATCCATTTCAGCCTATGTCACATATTACAAAACATTTTATTTCTTTTTGAAAATCCTCAAAAAATGAACTAAATACTAACACACAAAACTATGTACATCTTAAAATACTGAAGCTTTACCCTCTAACAGGAACAAAAGTCCCAAACTGGCAGACACACTCACAAACTTGAGGTAACCTAAAAGAAAGGTTAAACATGCTAAGACACATGGTGCAGACTATACTTCTACTACGTGCTAATTCTTTTTGTCTGTTCTTTATAGCTCTAACTGGGAAAACCCCTGACTGCTTTCAGAGAACATTATCACCTAGACAATTTCTCTCTTCTTTTTTCTTCAGCCAATCACTCTCCACCAGAATGTAGCCAATTTATCTTATAAGATTTCTCTATGGAGACAAGAGAACCAGGCAGCCAGTTTATCTTTATCAGATTGTTCCCACTGAAACATGAAGACCAGATGCAGAAATGCTACTCAGCATACATGTATTTGCTAGAAAAAGCCTCATAATATTCAATATTCTTTTTCATTTACTTGTTTACTCATAAAACGTGTTACTAAATCAATCTAAGCTCCTTAATCCAGTCAAACCTCCTGCAAGAATGAGAAAAAGAACACAGAAATGTATTCTGTCATGCTCTTTTAACCAGACTTTTTTCACTGGATTGCCTACATTTCTTAAAAAAAAACTGAAGAAAAAAGAGAGAAGTGAGAAAAAAGATAAAAAGAACAGCACCTGTTTACAATCCCCATTACACTTAAACATAACAGAGAAAACTTCACTTTACTGCATGCAAAGAATACCACACACCATAAAAAGTGTTAAGAAAAAATGTATTTACTTACAGTTAACTTTATCCCCCCAATCTGCCTCCTCAAAATAATTTCTTAACATTAATGACAAAGTAAGGCATACGCTTTAGAGTCCCCCACAAGTCCAATAAAGTCTGAAAAAGTCCAATATTTCCAGATTTTCTTGTTGTCATATTTCACACACATAATTACTGCGCTGTAAACCTACATATATTAATGGCTGTATTACTGTTCCATCTCCATCTTACAAATCCTGTCTCTGCTTCATTTCCAATGTACTTCTGATTCTTCTAGTCAACTCTCATGGTTCCTTTCTTCTCTCCAAACTTTCTGCTGAAATAGTGGAAAAGGTTTCACAGGTACAGTCTTTGTGTTTTTTTTATTAACAGTAGAACAAGAAGCAGAATCTCCTTCTGTTTCATAGCTTACATTTTATTAGACAAACATCTGTATTTCCTCCCTAGCATGTACTTCACCAAAAAATTATGATCTCCATCCAGGGAAGAATACTTTAAAGACAGCTAGGTACAGCAGTTTGAATCTCACCATGCATCTTTACATTCCTTGAAAAGTGGAATGAATTCACTCCTCTTCTGCCTGGTGTACAATAGGTAATCATTCTCCACAAACACTCTGCTGTCTACCACTTTTAGCATTTTGTCCTTCTGCCACAGTTTTGTCAGAATCAACTCCTTCTGCTGGCAGGACTACATCTTTACTACTAAAGGTCTAGCTTGCTTTCTCATAGCCAGGTTTGGAGCATACACACAATGGGCAATTTACTAACAACTGCTGCTGTGAATGCCAGTCCAGTTGCTTATTTGTGCTTTCATAAAATGAATGCAGTCTGTTCCTTCTAGCTTCTCTGGTATAGTTTCAAATCTTAGGTTTTTCCTACGTGCTCTGGCCTCTAATTCTATTTTTTTTAATCTCTTCCTGAGCAGTCTTGTGTTCAGCCAGCCTTTTCTTCACTTTATGCTCTGATTTTTGCAGCTTTATCACCTCATCTGAATATCTGCTTAAAGCTTCTTCCATTTTTTACAGCCTTTGGTTGTTTGGGTTAAGTCCATCAGTGTTTTATTTTAACCAGGTCTGTATGCAGATGTCTTATATCTTCCTATAGGTTACTGGAGGTTGCAATGCTTTTTGCTGAACAGCTGCAAGATTTTCTCCAGTCAGTGCCTCTTCCTCACTTTTTGTAGTTGATTTTTCCAGGTGTTCTGCATTTTTTCCCCCGGCATCAAGACAGTACACTTAATTGCCAGTTACTGAAATTTACCCATAATCACAAAAGTCTAGTGGCCTTCTCTATTGAGTTTCTGTTTTCACACTGGGAGAGCTAGAGTTAAGCTGTTACTCAATGTGCAGCCATCCTGGAACTAATCATGATGAGTTTTGGTCTTTCCTGAATTCTGCCAGAAGGTGTACAATTAAAAGGAAAGGCAAAACATTAACTCTTCCTGTCACAGAAGGGAGACTGTATACATAATCAACTCCTCTTTTTTGCCCCAGTGAACAGAACAGAAATAACTGCTGTAATATACTCACTGTAATAGTAAATATTCCAGAAGAAGACAGCCTTACCTACACACCAGCAATTGTCTTGGCAGAAATATTACTTAAACTGACACGCAAACTCCAAACCACAGAGACAAAGACACCCCAGACACTGACAGCATTAGTGCCAAAACCATCAATACTGGTGACCTGAGACTAATACTGCAGCTAAGGTCAACACTTCTTTCAGCATCAACTCTGGAGGCTAGAGGATGAATTTCAGACTAACTGGTAAAGATGTCAAAATGAAGATTGATGGAAAAAGGTGAAGATCTGGGAGAAAAAAAGTACAGTTTTGTACCTACCATAAATGTAGATGTTCGAAGATCCACATTGCTGCAGTCCTTACTTATGGGTAATCCGCTGTCCTCGGTCGGCCCGAATACCAAAGTATTAGGCTGACGTCGGTCATGGGCGCCTAGATCTGACATCAGAGCGTCAGGGTATAAAGGCGCATGACCGACGTCATATCCTCAAGTCTTTTCTTGCCCCAGATGTCAGAAGACCAAACCAGAAAGGCCACAGCCAAAAACAGAATACCTCCCAAAAACATGCCCAACAACAACCATCACCTAAAGCATAGCACCAAGTCTAACTACAGTGGGGAAGGAGGGAGGGTAAATTGAACTGCAGCAATGTGGATCTTCGAACATCTACATTTATGGTAGGTACAAAACTGTACTATGTTCTTTATCTCACATTGCTGCAGTCCTTACTTATGGGTAGAATCCCAAAGCAACGGGAAAGGGAGGATGGTAAAAATCATAAAGCATTAGGGGCCGCTAAAATGCCCTGTAAAATTGCAGTGGCAAATCCAGCCCTAGACTTAGAATAAAGAGGAAGGTGGTAATGTTTAGAAAAGGTATGCACTGAACTCCAAGTAGCTGCCTCCAAAATGTCTTTTGTAGCTACCCCCCTTAGAAAGGCCGCAGAAGTAGCAGTAGCCCTAGTGGAATGAGGCCTGATTCCCGCAGGAATCTCCTTACCATGATGGGAATAACAGAAAGAAATACAAAACCCAATCCATTTAGAAATAGTTTGTTTTGAAACAGGTTTACCCTGGGAACCCAAAGCAAAAGAAACAAACAATTGCTGAGACTGTCTGAACTCCTTGGTTCTGCTCAAATAATAACGCAACTGCCTGTGAATATCCAAAGTATGCAAAATTTTCTCCCTTTATTTTGGGGTTTGCATAAAAAGTAGGCAAATGAATAGTTTGATTTAAGGCCACACTAGAAACCACCTTAGGCATAAAGGAAGGATTAGTACGCAAAGATACCCTATCCTTATGAAAAATTAGGAAAGGCTCCACTGCCATGAGGGCCTGTAATTCAGAAACCCTTCTTGCAGAGGTAATGGCCAACAAAAAAAGCAGTTTTCCATGACAAATACTTTAACTCGGCAGTAGCTGCAGGCTCAAAAGGTTGTAGAGTAAGTTTTTCCAACACAAAATTGAGATCCCAAGCAGGAGTAGGAGCTCTACGTGGGGGTCTTATATTCTTTGCCCCTCTAAGAAATTGCTTAAACCAAGGATGAGAGAATAAAGGAGGGTCACAATCATAGTGAGCAGAAATGGCTGCAGCATGGACCTTTATTGAGGAGAAAAACAAACCCTTGTCCAATAACTCAGTAAGATATTGAAGAGCAACACTTAAATCAGGTTTGGAGACATCAAAGTCCTTTCCTTTGCTCCAAATAAAAAATCTCCATTTATCAGCGTAAACTTTCCTGGTACTAGTACTCCTGGCCTCCAAAATAACATTCAAAACTTGTTGTGGAAGCTGAGACCCTCCAGAGTCTAAAACAGAATATGCCAGGCTGTTAGATGTAGAGACTGAATCTTGACATTGAGGAAGTGACTGTCCTCTTGTGACAAAAGGTGCGGAATCAAAGGCAGAGGCCATGGAGGTTCTCGTACTAAGCTCCTCAGTAGTGGGTACCAGTGTTGTCGAGGCCAATCCGGTGCTATCAAAATCATGGTTGGCTTGTCTTGTCTGGCCTTCAAGAGTACCTTGGGAAGAAGAGGCAGAGGTGGAAAGGCATATACATGCAGATTGTTCCAACTGAATGATAGAGCGTCCACCTTCCAAGCTGTGTGATGAAACATTTTTGTGCAAAACTTTGGCAACTGGTAATTTAGTGGAGAAGCGAACAGATCTATGTCTGGAGTTCCCCATAACACTGTCAACTGTTGAAATACATGAGGATCCAATTTCCACTCGTGAGGATCCACTATTTGTCTGCTCAATACATCTGCTAAGGAGTTCTGTGCTCCTGGTAGAAACCTTGCCTGAAGATTGAGGTGTAGATTGAGAGCAGTTTCCCACAGAATCATCGCTTGCCTGCAAAGAGGGTAAGAATGGGTTCCCCCCTGCTTGTTGATGTACCACATGACAGTAGTGTTGTCTGTTTGAATCAACACCCGCCCTGGGTGAAGTAAATCTTTGAAAGCCATCAATGCAAACTGGACTGCTAACATTTCCTTCAAGTTGATATGCAAATGTTGGAGTTTGACAGGCCACGTGTTTTGCACCCATTTTCCATTGAGGTGTGCTCCCCAAGCCTTGAACGAGGCATCTGTCGTTAGAATCTGACTCGCCTCTGGCCGGGTCACAGAGAGTCCCTTGTTTAGGTGACATTCCTGAGCCCACCACAAAAACTCCTTCCGTATGCAAGGTATTATCTGAATGACAGTGTCTAGATCTTGGCAGTGCTGTGTCCATACATTTTTGAGATACCATTGAAGCTTCCTCATATGCAATTTGGCATTGGGAAGCACCAGAATACAAGATGCCATGAACCCCAAGGCTTGAAGGACTGTCCTTGCAGTCAGCCTGGACCGTAGAGACATTTGATGGAAATAAAGAGAAAGGCTTCTTTGTTTGTCCGTGGTCAAAAAGGCCATCTGGGAAGCTGTATTCAGTCTCACACCCAGAAAGCACATGTCCTGAGAGGGTACTAGACTGGACTTTGTTTCGTTCACAGAATACCCTAGGCATCTTAACACTGCCATCACATACTGTAGATGATGAAGAAGTTCGTCCTTTTCTTGTGCAATAATCAGGCAGTCGTCCAAATAAGGATAAATCTGTATTCCTCTTAGTCTGAAAAATGCTATCACTGGAGCCAGAACCTTTGTGAACACTCTGGGCAGTAGATAAGCCAAAGGGCAATGCAGAGAACTGATAATGTAAATTTCCAGCCAAAACGCAGGTACCTCCTGCAACTGGGCCTGATAGGAACATGAAGGTAAGCCTCTTTGAGATCCAGAGTAACCATCCAGTGATCTTTTCCCAACAGAGGTAAAAGTTGTTGTAAAGTCAGCATCTTGAACTTTGGAATGTCCAGGTAAGTGTTGAGGATAGATAAATCCAAAATTGGTCTCCACGTGTTCCCTTTCTTTGGAACTAGAAACAGGCGAGAATAAAATCCTAGGCCCACTTCTGACAGAGGAACTGGCTGTATAGCTCCTATTTGAAGAAGTAAAGAAATTTGTCTGCGAACCTCTATCCTTTGCCGAGGAGGGACGTCTGGCATGCCTTTGAAAGGAGGCATGGTATGGAAATAGAACTTGTAACCTCGGTTTATAATGTCCAATACCCATTTGTCCTGGGTGACTAAATGCCAATTTTGCTTGAAAAGAGCCAACTTTCCTCCCAAAGGAGCTGCCAGGCGAGAAGAATCTGGCAGCTGAAAATGTAGGTCATTGGGCCTGTTTACGAAAGGACTGGCCCCTGCCCTCACCAGCAGACTGAGCAGGCGAACTCCATTGTCTCAGCCTGAAAGTACTCTGAGCTCTGCCCCTACCACGCCTAGATCTACCCCTGGACTGAGAATCAGAAGAAGGGTACGTTCACCCTTTTAGTAGGCCAATTTCTACTAAACATTGGCGGTTGTACCTGCAAAAAATCTTTAACAGTCTGCATAGACTTAGCCTTGTCTTCCATTTTCTTTAAGACTGACTCCACAGGAGGACCAAACAAAACTTCAGACTGTAAAGGGGCATCCAGAATTCTAGACTTCACATGCTCAGACAAATTCTGATCCTTAAGCCAGGCGTGCCTACGAATAACTGAACCAGTGGCAGCCACCCTAGAAGAAGCCTGTAAAGCATCAAAACCACATTGCAAAGAGTGCTTACCCACCTGTTCAGAAACATGCACTAAATCCTGCAATTCTTTACACTCTATGCCCTCTGCCAAAGCATCCACTTTAGACCTTAGCTGAGAAAGGAGGAAATTCTGATACTTCAACATATGAAACTGGCAGTTCAAAGCTCTCATTGCTAAAGTAGAAGAGGTATACACCTTCTTACCCCATCTATCCAAAGCCCTAGCTTCCTTATCTAGAGGAACCGGATTCTTAACAACAGAGGCTCTAACACCCTTAGGCCCCTGACTAATAGTTTCTGGGTCCGCCCTAGGACTTTTATACAGATATTTATGAGCCTCAGGCACCCTGTAATACCTGTCCGGTTTAACTGGGGCAGGAGGCACAGAATCTGGATTAAGGGAAGCTTCCGAAAAAACATCTGAAACAACATCCAAAACCGGAGGTATAGCTATGGGTCTATGCTGTGGTAAAAACAAGAACTCCCTAAGTCTCTTCCGTGAATCAGAGTAATCCTGTCCCTCCCACTGAAAATGCTCCCTCATGGAATGCAGAGTTTCTGAAAATGAAAATCCTCTGGAGGAGAAGCAGAAGGAGTGGAATCCTCTGCATCAGAATCAGAATAAGGAGGAAATCTTGAATGTCTTCAGCAGAAGACTCTGAATCATCTGAGGCCTGCTCCAAACTTTCCAACTCTGGCTCCACCCTGGGCCTTTTATCAGGAGGGGCATAGAACCTCTAATTAAAGTAATCAAATCCTCTGCCATTTTAAGCATGTGCTTTTAGGCACAGACCCTGAAGAACCAGAACTGACACCAGAGGAAGGCAAGACAGACCTGCCCTTAGAAGGAGCCTTAGAAACAGTAGCAGAAGGCCTAACCACCTTAGGCATAGAAGGGAGAATAGTAACCTGAGAGGCCCCTTCAGCCTGACCTGCCTCCTGAGAGGCCACATCCTGTAAAATCAAAGTTTCCCCCTGGGACTCAACAGAAACTTCAGCCGGATCCACCTGTTCAGCTGTAGCTTCTAAAGGTCCGGCGTCCGAAATGGACGAATCATCCTGCCTAGGCTTTAAAGATTTGTCTTTGCGCTTCTTAGTAGAAGCAGGCGTCGGAACATCCGACGGCATATTATAATTACACCTCTTGCCAAAGACTAACCTAGCGCAATCTAACCTCCGTTTTATAGTGCGCTATTAAACCTAGCACAAAACCGACACCCGACTACGTCGTGCTCCGGTCCCAAACAAGGAATACAAAGCGAGTGGTAATCCCTATGCGGTATCTGTTTCCCACAAGAAATACAATTATTCACTTTTTCTGACATCCGGTAAGTAACTGAGGCAAGAAAAAAAAAATATTCCCCAACGGGGTACTTAGCCCAACTTGGTATCGGTCTGAAACTCCGAAAACGAAAAATTTCAGAACGCCGAACGGCACTTGCAACGCTGCTTCTGCATCGGACCATGTGGCAAAAAAGACTGAGGATATGACGTCGGTCATGCGCCTTTATACCCTGACGCTCTGATGTCAGATCTAGGCGCCCATGACCGACGTCAGCCTAATACTTTGGTATTCGGGCCGACCGAGGACAGCGGATTACCCATAAGTAAGGACTGCAGCAATGTGAGATGAAGAACATCTAGTACCGAGGAACTGTATCTGTCCATCTTGGTCCCACAGGAGTTATGGCAAAACACATCTTGTGCTGCGTCTTGATGAATGATTCTATTATCAGCTGATGGTATAACTCTATGGGCAGTAAGGAATGCCTTCAGAAGCATTCTAATTATCTAGGAAATAAGGCCCTAGAATGCACTAGAATCTTTCTAACTTCAGCATGACAAACTAAAAAAATACTGTTCTCAACAATTTAGCCATGTAATACTCAAATA